>NC_143012.1:168944092-169146592 GCF_055824585.1 Amblyomma mixtum
GTCCCTTCAGTGTTCTGTCACATACCAGCATTTCAGTTCTCCAAAACAACAATTAGCATGCCCTGCGTTGTCCTGTTTGCTAATGTTACTAAGAATGCACTAATATTGTTTTTTTATTGTCAGCATTACATTTGCCCACATATAAGGCCTTCCGATAAAGGTATATTCACTGTATACTGGTTCAAACGCCTAATAATCCTCATACACCCACCCACAACCCATGATATTTACACTCGACGTGTCCTTAGTATAACCGTCTTCCAAGTTGCTTGCGTTCAAATCCCCTGTGTGGCATCAGCTTGTGTATTCGAATGGCACATGCTACAAAATCTAACTTAACTAAAATCCTGGAATGAGTTCAGACCTGAGGCAGTTGTTTTATTCTCTCAGACTATTTTTGAAGCTCCAGTGTAACATCACTAAAAGTGAATCTTCAAATTTCTGCATGTCGTGCAGAAACTGCAGATTTTTTTAGACTGTTTATTGTCACATAACCAAATAATCTGTTCTGAGTCATGGTTCCTTCTGCCCTAGTCGCACAAGCAGTGTTGTGCCTCAGTTAGCGCATGCCACTGCATTTCAAGATTCATTTTTGTTTTTGCCACAAAAGGCTGGAATGGCCTTCCAACTCACAGGGCTTACTAACCTCTTGTCCTTTGAGCTAGTCACTGCAGAAATCCATGCAGTAAATAATGATGCTCATCCACTGAATTAGGAAAATCCCCCAAGGCGAAGATTTGTGATAAGGGAGTAATTACTCATTAGCATCCACTCAAGTGAAGCCATAAGGCTACAAAGAAAACCTACAAAGTTTTACTTTGTAGCGGTATGGCTGTACTTGGATGCTAATGGTTAATTACTTCTTATTAGTATAAATAAGTACTGTTCAGGTATAATAAATGTTAAAATAAGTTATTGTAATAAAGTGCTTAGCCACTTGCTCAGCTCAGGAAACCAATACAATGCTATCTTATGTGTAAGAACTATCCTCACAATCTATTTCAAGTAATATTGGGGCAGATTTACACAACAGTAGTGTCGGACGGTATACAGTTGCATTTAGGCTATAACTTGCACACTGCACAAGCTAGGTCTAGCCAGCTAAACTCGTGCACTGAAAAGCTAAGCATGCATTACTGTGCCTATCTGTGTCAGTCTTTCCTTGGCGCTTCTCTCTTATCGTATCTTCAGCTAAGCAAGACATCGACTTCATAACATGGCTCAGTGAGAGTGCTGCAAATGCATACATATTCATGTGACTTTTATATATTCAGGATAGTGTTTACAGGACTGCTGGTTCATCTTAAACACAAAAGCCGTCAACTTCAAGTTGCAGTATAGAGATGCAAGAAACGACAAAAGCCATCACTGCTTTTGTTTTTCTTCGGCATTCTTCGGCCTAACTTCATATTGCTATTTTCCAAATTTCTGTTGCCTCTCAATGCCTCAGTTAATTTCTTTTTTTGATAGCAGACTGGCAGTGATATAGGTATATTTTGCTGAACATATTGATAGTCAGCAACTAATAGCACTCTTAAATTCAGCATATGTTAAGCGGTATGAACATCACTTAACAGTTAGCAATATTCACTTTTGCTTGCTACCTTGGGAAGTGGTCATCGTTACATTCAGCCATTCTACATTTTGCTGATCAGTGAAAATAACTTTAGACATTGTTTTAAGGCTGTATCAGAGAACATATGCATATATATCTGTCACATACTTAAACGGCTTATTTGTAATTTCATTTTATAGCACGACATCATAGCTCCCTGACTGCAAAATCCAATTTTACAAATTCTACTTGAGGTGTTAGTGTTTGCTCGAGATAACCAGATAATATGGCCATCGTACCTTGTTCCCCTGACTATACAAGTATTCTTTCTCAGCCTAAGCCGGGAGCCGTGGCCATTTAAACCCTCCAAATTGGTTCTTGCATTTACTGAACCTGCAATTAAGTTTACTGGCTCCGACATCTCATTATATTTATATTAATGAGAATGGCATGCAAAGACTTCTATGCAATACGAAGGCACCAACTTTGCTTTGCATTCACAGCGACATTTGAGAATGCTTTGGAGTTGCACAGAGTATACGCCAGCTTGATTTTACATGGCAACAATCACATGGCCGTCAGCCGAACTTCCCATACTTGTTTTCAACACTGCATTCAGGCTTGTGCAACTGCAATATGAGCTCAGGAAGGAATGCTAAACCACAACTTGATGGCCCGCTGTCACTGTGCAGAACAAAGCCATGTCCTTTTAGCCCAGTGATGCACGTCTAAGCCCCTTTGCAGCCACAGAGTGCTATTTCTATGTTGGCTTTAATAATGGCGTGAAAAACATGACAAAAATAAATCATTATTGTTGCATTTTTACTGTTCTGTGAATAGCATAACTGCTTTAATTACAACTGATTTTACCTGTTCCAATTAGCTGGAAACATAACTTCTCATGTCCATTAGCATTTGTGTTTGACAGCAGTGTTGTGCTAAGTTGTGAATGTTAAACGCATGCACAGTTAACACACACCCCCACACGCACGCACGCACCTTATATATTGAATAGGTAAGCATGTCTTTTCCATTAACAGTATAGGTAGCCAAGGAGAAGGCCGTTTACATATTACAGTGACTGTGCAAATTGTTTGGGAAGGGCTGCAAGTGAAATTATTTTTTTTCTCGGTCAGCAATGCAAAAACACTGAAGTGTGCTATTTTGAATAACTGACTAAAAATTTTAAGTATGCAATCGTAACTATTTTAAAAAGTGGGATTATGCCGATAGTAATTACGCACGGTTGTTAGCAGCCTGTACTGCAGTGTGGCCCGATCGAGAATTCGCAGTAAGAATCGCGTCGTCGCAGCGAAATCGTCAGGGCAGCGTAACTTTCAGAGCAGGCAGCATTCTGTTATTTTGGGGCCGGAAATCACGGTCCGTTGTGAGAACGTATCGTCGAACGGGGACGCGATGTGACGCGTTTTTCAATCTCTTGAGTAGAAATGATCCAAACACGTTTCGTTTCCGACGGAATCGCTTCAGATGAGCAGACTCGCCTTCGATCTTGCAAAGTTTTGTCGCGAATTGTTTCGCGGCCGTCAGGGTCGTCTGAACCGAGATTCGTGCCGTTCCAGCCCGAATCACAGCCGACCACGAGTCTACCTTCGACGAAAATCCCGCAGCAAAAGAAACGTTGACGCAACAGATATTGTCTTGAATACGCCGCATTTAATATGGGTAATTTCTACCGCAAGATATCTGCGTGTTTCGCTACAAACACATGCCTGTACCGCTGCAGGCGATTAGGCGGGCGGCACTGCCGGGAGCGCCAATCGGAACGTTCGAACCATCCGTCTTGTCCGTCAGCAGCAAAAGTGATCGTACAACACCATTCCGCCCCACGCCCGAGGGGAAGCTGAAAGCGAGCGGATCGCTCGCTGGCGGATCCGCCCGCAAAACGATCGTACAACGGCCTTAAAAGTACACACTCAGAGTGCTGATAACCTCTTCATCTGATAACACTTTCTTCCTGCTCAGCTAGTTCTTCAGGTTGGGGAACAGGACGAAGTCTCTTGGGGACAAACCTGGAGAATAAGGTGGATGAGGTACCAATTGGAAGGATAATTCGTGGAGTTTGGCACTGCAAGAAGTGATCCCGGAGCATGCAGAGAAGAATTTTTTTTCCTGTTCCAAATTGTCTGTTTAGCACGCAATTCTTCTTTCAGTTGGTCCAGAAGGGTTGTACAATATGTTTTTATTGTTTTCCCATTCATTAAGTAGTTTATGGCGAACATTCCTCCAAAATTTCGAAAGACAGCGGTCATCACCTTTTGCGGCCGGCAAAATAGCCTGCCTAGATTGGGGCTGTCTCACCAGACCTTGTCCACTGCGTTAGCTGTTTAGACTGGTGCGTAATGATGTAGCCACGCTTTGTCAGCTGTCACAAACCGACGCCAAAAGTCATTTGAGCTATAAGCAAAATTCAATAAACGCTGAATAGAAATGTCTGTCTTCATGCGCTTTTGGCAGATCGTCAACAATCGCAGCATCTATCATGCACTCACCTTCTTCACCTGTAATGCTGCATGAAGCATACTGTGCGCTCCGTCCACCCAGATGCGCAAAGGCCCAGCTACCTCACGACATTCACTCGGTCTTCCATAAAAGTGCCATGGATTCCTGATACCAATTCTTCGCGGAGCTCCAACTGGGGTCCAGGACAAGGTTGATGTTCAGGTCAACTTAGGCCACGTTTAACTTGATTATTCAAGTAGTAAATCTTTTGCAACGGCACCGCAGACCAGCAGCAGACAAATTTTCAAAGCCAAAATGTTTGACCACCGTGCTAAGTTGATATTTTTTATTCATTTTTGCGAGAATCACCTGAGAGCTGATTTTAAATGGCTTTCAGAAGCACAATAACGGTCGGTACCAGCGAAAACGAGGTCTGACGTCCTGTGAGGGCGGCTCTGTGCGTGCACCCCAGAGAAAACCGCACTCTGCCGCCGTTTCATGTATCTTTACCGTACTTATTGAACAGCAAACCGCTCCTAATCAATAAAAATTCAGGGGGCACTTTGACTATCTAAAGTGGGTAGACGCGGAAGCGTTTTCCGCACTACCTTCGCTGTTTCTGTGGCACTGGTAGCGTCACACATAATTGAGTACTAATTACTAAGCGATGACAAATCACTAATTAATGGTTAATTACTGATTAATGTCTGAATACTAATTAACTGCTAATTAATGACGCTTAAGCATCGCCTTTAGGAGTGGAACGCGACAGCGCGTTGTAGCGCTTGCAGGGAGTCCACGCAACGCCACCACCTGTTCGGCGCGATGCCTTGCCCTTTGAACGCAACGCTTTTTGAGGAAAGGAAATGGTGCAGTAATTCTCTGTCATCTCGGTGGACACCTGAACCGCACCGTAGAGGAAGGGAGGAAGTGGGAGTGAAAGAAGATAGATAAAGAGGAGCCGTAATGAAGAAAAACGGCTGAGGCTTAACTTGCTTAAGCCTGGAGAATGCGAAGCATCATCGTGTCGCGTAATTTGGAGGCGCACAACCACAGCGACGGCGCGAGGTGGGCCCCCGTTTCTCCACTGTCGTGACGTCATCGTGTCACGTGGTGTGACGTCATGTATAACGTGATTTGGAGGCGCATAACCACGGTTATAGTGCACTATAACCACGGTGAAGGGCTGAAGTGGTAGCTAAAGTAGTATGCTTCGCATAAAATGAAAATTGTATTTGAGGAAAGGAAATTACGCAGTAACTGTCTCACAAAATTCAGGGGGGCACTTTTTTGACCTAAAGTGTGGTCACTGATGTGTGGTTAAGATGTTAAGCTTCGCCCCTAAGAGTGGAACGCGACAGCGTCTTGCAACGCTGCCAAGGAGTCCATAGAACGCCATCGGCCATTCGGTTCTACGCCTCGCTCGTCGGTAAATTGGTTTTTGAGGAAAGGAAATGTATCTGTTTCTCATTTGTCGGTGGACACCTAAACCTCGCCGGAAGAGAATGGAGGAGGATGAGAGTGAGTGAAGACACCGTATTCACTAGACGCGCTTTTGTTCATTCCAAACCATCGAGCTGGCATGGCGGAGGCAATAAAGAAAAAAAAAAAAGCTGGCATGGCGGAGTGGATAGCATGCTCGTCTCTCACGCCGAAGACCGGGGTTCGATTCCTGAGCTCGACCAATTTCTTAATCGGTTTTATTTATTTATATGGCCTGACTAGTAAATCTAATTAGGGTAATTGGGTAATTAAGCAATTAACTAAGCTCAGTCCCACTTACTTGGAGCATCACTATACGATCCCTTCAATTGGTTGCATGGTTACTAGCCAAAGTACAATTGGCCCCGTTTCAAATTCGCGCTCTGTGACGTCACGACCGTTTCCACCAATTGAAAAGCGTGACATTTTCTGTCGACAACTGCTGCTTACAACGATGAAACATTAAAGGCTTCCGCCTTAATACGTCATATTTGGGTGCAGAAGGGTGGCATACATATCCACAAAAGGAACTGAGGATTTCGTCTTGAAATGTATGCCGAAAAAAGTCTGCTGAATATTCAGAAAGTGAAGTCTCAAAGGTCCAACCCCTAATTATACGCGACACACATGGTGCCGCGTGGTCCGCCACCGCCATATTTCATGCGGACGTGAGCATCGTGAAGACACCGCTTTTTGGGGGGTAAAAAACGAATGCACTGCCCGCTTCCTCATCGCCAAATAATACGAACTGCGCATTTATTATTTCTCAGTTTTGCTACGACAGCATCCATTGCAACAACGCCCAGCATTATCTGATATACTCTTCTCGAGACCACCTTTTAAAAAAGGGAATCGCAACCGCGTCTTTCAAAATCGTATTCCTAATCAATTTTTGAGGAGCAGAGCTTCTGAATCCATGCGCATCACACTGAAGGCGTCTCAGAACGTTAGGCATTGAGCAAAGAACAATGATCAAAGATCCTGAATTGAAGCCGGATTTGTCAAAACATGTGCCAAAACTTGTAAGACGCTTAACCTGCCCTAACGAGTGCAATGCGATTGCATTAGACATCCCACTGGCCCAACTACTACTTCTCTTATATTTTGTTGTTGTTGTATTAGCCTTTGAAAGAATAGCAGATACCCACACAGAGGGATCTGCCAAGAATCGGTAGGTAAAGGTTGCTATTCACCTCTGCATAGTAAAGGCAAGAGAAAAGCACACGGGAGAGCAACACCGGGGGAGTATTCCACAAGAAGTCTTTAAATAACTACTTCAATAATGGTGCAGCGGTTAAGCGATGCGCCACTGCTCCGCTAGGTGACTGTATCGAATGCAGTCACCTGTGGTTGTTGTGACACTCAGGTTACTTTTCTGGAGCTCCAGAAAGGCAAATTTTTGCACGACTAGTTCTTTGGTAGGCTGTTTCTCGACCAATGATCTAATGGCCAGTGCCACGGTGGTCAGGTGGCAATTTCGTTGAATTGATTTGAATTAATTTCGTTGCTTGCTACCCTCATGTGCATGTCGCCCAAAAGCTGGAGCGCAGTTTATCACTTTCCCAGCGTGCAAGATGGGCCGCTTGCTTTTAGCACTCTTGCAGTCGAGCCCACATTCACGGGAAAAGCCGTTTCTCACTGCGGTCCTCCAGTTAACAGTTATTCTTCACCTCTCACGGTGGGTAGGTTGCGTTTTCACAAGATCAGGCGAAATGGGTGGCAGGAGAACCATCTATGTTTCCGTTCACAACGCCGCAACCGCTGACGACGCCAGATTCTGTGCAGAACAGGAGCGGCGACCAACATGCATGCATAGAATGACTGTAATAAATATTGCATCGTGCACTTGTTGCGATATATCCATCCATACACACATAATACAAAAATATGCCACTTAAATCACATCTAAATATCGTGAATAACAAAACACTACCACAATAAACAATGAGAAGCCAAAACATACATTAACGTCATCAGCCAGACTACCCCCACTGCAGGGCAAATCGCCTCTCCCCTGTCTCTCCTTTAACCCTGTCCTCTGCCAGCTCCTTCAACCGCGTCCTCCGAAACTTCTTATCTCATCCGCTCACCAAACTTTCTTCCGCCCCCTGCCATGCTTGCCTTCTCTTCTGTGCAGTCGTTATAAATTTCTTCCAGTATTTTCACATAAGGCTCTTCTACACCCTGATTCCGCAATGCCTGCATGACTGCTAGGGTTTCTACTGAATGAAATGCTTTCACGTAATCAATTAACGCTATATATAGGGGTTGGTTATATCCTGCGCATTTCTCTGTCACCTTATTGATAGAGTGAATGTGATCTATTGTGGAATAACCTTTACGAAAGCCTGTCTGATCATTTGGTTGATTGGAGTCTGAGGTTGGCGTGACTCTACGGGGATTACCTCCGTAAATACCTTTTAGGCAGCGGACAGTAAGCTGATCGTTCTATAATCGTTCTTGGCGTCCCCTCTCTTAGGAATTAAGATTATCTCAGGGTTCCTCCAACCTTTTGGAACGCTCTAGGTGATAAGTCAGTTCGTATACAGGGTGGATAGTTTTTCTAGCGCAATCTCCCATCCGTGTTTCAACAGATATGCTGTTGCCTGACACTCTCCAACTGTTTTTCCCTTTTCACTGCTCCTAAGGCTTTCTTTACTTTTTTCACCTATATAGACAATGAAAAAACCATCACACACTTCTAGCGTACGTAATTCGCATTTGGCATAAGTAGGCAAATTGACGGGACCGTCTTTTTCTTCACAACACGGACGGACAGACGCCCGCTCTTTTCGTGAAGGGAACCGTTAGTACTATCACATTAATACCAGATGAACGTGACAGCTCACTTTCAAAAGCTGACACTTCTTCATAATCCCTGCCTTTAACAAGGGTTACTCAGACTACACCGATGATCCTACCAAAATATTGAGCATAAGAGGTCGCAGTAATTGAATTATCGAAAAGGGGAAAGCCCAATGATGACTAAAATTTCCGAATAAATTAAATATTGAGGAATGAACATTAAGCCGGAAACGAAAACGTTTCTGCGGTAGGCATGTCATCCAAAGCAGTAGATGGTTAGCGCTTAGTTTATAAAAACTGTTAATGTTAAATTCGTGAATATCACTCGAGGGCTTGTAATATATTTGCGCTGGCCTTAGATCTTCTTCATTGATATACTTCGGAAGGCCTAAAGGAAGCAGAATCCTTTAATTTGCTTTTTTTCCAGACTGGGAATCAACAGTACCGGTGGCACGCTCAACACCTCGTCAATGGACTCGCTAAGGCAAAGTCGCTGCGTCGCCTGACTATCGAATACGACTTCTTCGCGAACGAGATTCATGGAATCTTGGTGGCAGCTCGCGACTGCGCCCCACTGGTCGAGTTGCACTTCGCAACGATTCAGTTTAGCAAGCTGCACGACTTCCACGAGGCCCTGGTGAAGATGGGCCCAGCGGCAAAGGTGACCATCGGATTGTGAGTAATCTTTCATTTCCTCGCTCATGCAAAGCGAGGGGACGTTTCTGCGTACTCCATTGCGAGGTTAGCACGCCAGAGACAAGATTCAGGGTGGGTTAAGACTTTACAAGTAACAGTAATAAAATATTCTATAGCAATGAGACGAGCACAGCTACGTCAAGGCAACTTTGCATGAATATCGCGCAGAAACACTCGTTGGAAAAGAAGTTTAATATTTTTGAAGATAGCGCTTGTAGGTTTTTTTTTCATTTTTTACTCGTTTGTACCCTTACCTCAAAGAAGCTTGGTAACACACTGCTGAAATTAGCGACGCGGACAGGTATATTTGTGTAGCAGAATTTGAACTTTTATTGTAAGCATAAAAGAAAATCTTCAGTTTCTATGACCTCTTTGTTCCTTTCATTGAGTAAATTTATTCTCTATAAAGAAAAAAAAAACTCAAGGCAACGCTTCACTTCTGCAACATGTCTTTCCGCACCGATTATTTCAATATTACGTTGCAACCAGTTTCGACGAGAGACGCAAACGTGCCAAAAACAAATATTTTAAAACGTTCCAAATACTCAGTTCAGTTCAGAATAACATTATTGTTTGATCCGGGCCCCCTACCTATCCTCTCCAGCACGGCACGCAGGCCTCTGCGAGAGGAGTAGAGGGTGCATTTACTGCGAGACTAACACTTAAATTTAAGTGATGCGGCAGCTGCTAGTTGGGTCATTTCCTTTTGCACCTTAGAATCTGGGCTTCTAAATGCTTCATTCCATACTCTATCGTCCTAATACTTGATTTTTCGTGGAGCTTCTTCGCATTTTCTGATGATGTGATCCATGTCGGCCACTTCTCCGCAAGAGATGGATTTTTATTCTTGGCTTTGTGCATTTTCTTCTTTCTTTCTTTCTGGGTTTGGTCCATGTCCTCCACCTCGGGGAGGGGTAGTTTGCCGCCTGTAGTCTTCTTCGTAACTTGCACTCTGTAGCTTAGCTCTTTCCTATCTGGAACGGGCAGCCTTAAAATGTTTAAGGATAGTTTTAAACTGTTTTGTAAACAATTCTTCTGTGCTTTTTTTGCAACACGTTTCATTGAAAGGGCTTTGACTGTATCATAGCTGTAAAATATTTTATTATGGCTACTTTTAAAGTCTCGTCCCACCTTAGCCGCGTCCTCTTGTTAAGAGAAACTTCGGTCATCCATTACCAACTGCTATCTAAATTGTGAATCAACTCGAATTGCGCACTGCGTGAGCCATGCAGCGCTAGCCTTGCTTACTGCTCGTCGTTTACTTCTATGGCTTCATGCTTAACGTTCATAAACTTGGTGTTGACCGAAAGCTAGTTCAGTTCTCGCTAGCGGAAAGACGTGAAGTTAGTGAGTCTTTTTCTCATAAGTGGTTCGAAAACTTGCTGCTATCGAATGCTGTCAAAGCATCATGCGTGGGCCAAGAGGTTCTAAGTGTCCTGGCATGAACTGTAAACTTCCACTCCATGTCCAACATTCTCGCACACTAATTTTGAAAATAGGAGAAGTTGTAAGAAACACTTACGGAAATATTGAAGTTAATGGTCCATTCTTTTAATATGTAGCAACATATTTCTTTTAAAGTGTTTCCTTCGATCACAATGTACAGTTATAACTGCCATTGCAAACAAGTTGGAAACGCTTTGGACGATAGGAAAAACGTTATTAAAAAAAAATGCAAAACCACCGTCGGGTGATCTGCGGATATATTAATTGTTGTACAGAAATGTTACATCGTGTGAAAAAATTGCGTCTATAAATGATTTCCCGCTGAAAATTGCTTTTGTCCAGAATTGTTGGGTATGAATGGGAGCCGTTCATGTTTTATGAAGGATTCTCACTACTAACGTCAAAGTTGCATTAGGCTTTCTGGCATTTGCGCGCAACTAAGTGCTGCTTGCAGAACTTGTCCAGTCCACGACCATCAAACGCGTTCATTTTAAGCAACAGCTCGAAAGACGAGTCATTGTTGGCGCAGGTGGATAGCCGACGATGACCGCAAGAGGGCACTGGCATTCCACACCTGGAGTGAGCTACTAAACGGCGGACAGCACGTTTACCTCCTTGACCCTTGGTCCACACCACTACCTTACGTCGCCACGCTCGGCTTTTGCCGAGCCCTTGCTGGCAATGCCGGAGCTTACCTGACCTCGCTGAGGCTTGGGGGTTATGAGATAAACCAGAAGGTTGCGGAGGCCCTGGCCGCTTACCTTCGGACGGCGCGAAGCCTGCAGCAGCTTCGCTTGACCTACACGAGATCACCCTCGTCGGCACATGCCATCATCAGCGGCATCATTCAGAACGAAAGCGTCGAGAAGATTGCTTTGAAATGTAAGTCTGCGGTGGCTTGGCTCAAATTACGACATTATCAGCCGGGTTAACTGCGCGATTTATCCAGGCCGTCTTCTAGGAACTTCTTAATTACAGTTGACGTCACCCCTGCGCAGCATCCTCTGCCAAAACTCATGGAGTGTTTTTATGTAATCGAAACACTATGCGCAAGAACTGTTAGCGGACACACACCATAGGCGCTTTTGTTGGTTTGCTTCAGTTATTGTTCTTGTGCGCCATTTTCTTATTTATCCTAAGCAGCACAGGAACCAGACCCCTCAGTGGTTTGGTAAATTTTGCATCATCTGGTGTACATTACAGCGGCAGTATATGATCTGCGAATTCGTACAAATAGAATTCTACGTACATGGAGCTAATGGTTCGTTAACCTGCATCTGGAAACAACCAATGCCAGTTTTTGCTATTATGAAAGTTTTGTATAGCCTACCGGTGTGTGCTAAACCACCGAGTGCATAAATTTAGCGGTTCTTTGAATATTAGCTCTAATTACAAAGCAAAGGAACTAAGGACGGCCAGCGACGTTTTTTCGACTAAATGTTAGGCACAAAACTGCAATATCTGTCAAAAACGAAAGTTCTGTAAAATTTCGAAAGGCTTATTGGAAGATCGGTCTCCTGCATGATTAATATGAAACACGCCCCGCTATATCGCACTGCGGTACGTGTAGTGCTGTGCGCAATAACACAATTCGTTTAGTGTAAAATTATGATGCTTTGGGGTTCGAAAATAGCTACCTTCACACAGTTTCAAAATGCACCGCTGCGGTCGCGCAGTGGTTACGGCGCTCGGCTGCTGACCCGAAAGACGCGGGTTCTATCCCGGCCGCGGCGGTCGAATTTCGATGAGGGCGAAATTCTGAATGCCCGTGTACAGTGCGATGTCAGTGCACGTTAAAGAACCCGAGGTGGTCAAAATTTGCGCAGCCCTTCACTGCGGCGCCACTCGCAGCCTGACTCGCTTTGGGACGTTAAACCCCCACAAACCAAACCACGGCTTCAAAATGCGTCCGTTAATTTTTTGCTGTTTTGGCCCATGATTTGTTTCCACCACGACCTTTAAAACGGCTCCACAGCCTATTCCGTGACGGCGCCACTGTGCACATTGAGATGGAAACCAAGGTTATACAAGCCGAGCGTTACAGTTAAAGCAAATTTAGGGTGTACACCGATGGATGGCGCACGGAAGTAAGGGGGCGTAAATCGCACCTTGAAGTTAACAATAACCCAGTGTACGTGCGCTTTCGCCAAGTCACGTTTTTCGAGCGTTACTGACTGATAGTTGTAAACATTTTTAGCGAGACTCCGCGTCATCAAACCGATAGAAAATCCAATAAGAATCATATACAGGGGACCTGTGCTGGCGCATAGATTCAATCGCACCGGGTGGGTTAAAAAATTTCAACCCATTAGACGCTTAAAGGTAAATTGTGGGAATCTCTTACGGGCGTGCATGCCTTGAAATGCCCGCTCACTGTAATACTGGCTAATGTCAAAACATGAAGAAGAATCAATTTTTCCGGATGGAAAAAGTATGGCGTACCTCATGTCATGGTTGAAGTCATACAAACTCCATGAAACTACAGTACACGTTGTTACCACATGTTCATCTTTGTCAGAAGTTCAGCAACCTAATTGAATGCGTCCAGCTTACCATGCTTCTGAACTAACCAAGATATGTTCGAAACAATCTCCGCATGCCAGTTAGATGCTACATAAAATTATCTAGCTCTGATAACATTCATTGTCGTAGACGGTATGTTATTAGTAATAATTTGCTTCTAATATGTAAAGCGACTAAGTACTGCTCAAAATGAGTATGAAAATATTGGCATATTCTTACCCATACTTTGCAAAGAGGGCATTAGTAGGAGCAGAACTCACGGTTTTCTCAGGAATTCATCTATTATGATGATAAAGAAAGTCGGGACAGAGCAGACAGTAGCGCCGTGCTGTTCTCAGATGTTGTCGCTGTGTTTTGGTCTACTTTTAGTCGGCATAGAGATGATATACTTCCTTTTATGAGCAGGAAAAAGCACAATACAGAGGGCTATTTTTCCTGAGAGGAACAAGGCACTTCAATTTTACTCTCATGCTATTAGTCATTCTTTACCTCAGAGTTTACTTCTTTATTTGCATTATCTCAAAATATACCGAAACGGCAGCCTGCAACTGTTCTTACAATGGCGCGGCCTTCGGCAGCTCTGCTACCGGCGGATAATTGTTCCTTATATATGCGGTAGATATCGGTGGCGTTATTTTATGTATAAATTGTAAAACCTGCCCTGGCGTTGGAAACTACAGTTCAAGAAATCCTACGCGCTTCAGATAATGTCAGGCTCATTGTTGCCTTGGCGCTAGGCAACTGCCATAGGTTGTGTATATTGAGAGGGTTTGCAGGAGTTGACTAGCAATGAAATGCGGCATTTCATTATCAGAAAACTGTATTTTGAAATTTTTCCTTCCTATTTGTCAGCCCCCGCAATCGGTAATCATTTATTTCGACAATGAGTTTTCGATCACAGCAAGTAAACAGTGGTTGATAACAGTCAGTAAACTGCCGCTTTCAGATAGTACACGCTCGGAAAAAAGGTAGTAGTACTTACTAACTTTTGGGTAGTAACTGGTTGTCACATATGTTACAACCCTTTTAGCAACTGCAGTTAGGAACGGAAAAGGTAGTAACAACTGCTACCTGCAGTTAGTAACATGAAGCTAGTATTATTTACTAAGAAAATGAATAGAAACTCGCATAGGTTCCTAGATTCATCGTACGGTGTGCTGGCGTGGCTTGTCAAATTTATGCGTACTAGAGAAATAAAAAAGCTTCACAGGCAATTTCACTAATTCCGGAATCCAGACAGAGCAATCAGAGCGTGCTGGCCGTAAATCACACTCTTAGGTTTAAGCTTATCGCGCATTACGCGTGGAAATTATGCGAGATGATGACATCACCAAACTTAACGTGCGCACACAGAGGTTCTTACCGGTTGAGCTAAGATACCAGCGTTAATTTTGAAACTGAGATTGTAGAAACAGCTTAGTCTACCTAACTTTATGCCCCTGCAGAAATGTTTAGTTACAAAACCAATTCGTTAGCACAACAACCTTTGTCAGTTTATATTCTTGGACTTTAATTTAGGTTATAGGAAGAGTTACTAACTACATAGTAACTAGCGACCATAGTTAGTAAAAAGGTAGCAACGGCTACTTTTACTAGCTATACTTTGAAGAGGGTAGTAAATAGCTGCTAGAAGGTAGTAAAACGAAATCAGAGTTAGTAACTGCTGCACTTACTACGTTTTTAATAACTTTTTTTAAGAGTGTACCTAACCAAGCGCACGTGACCCATCCTTTTGACGTTTACAGTCCGGGACGCGAATGAAAAAGACCTGACCCTGCTTTTTCAATGGCTTGGCAGCAGCTTGAAGGTTCACAGCTTCAAAGTGTAGCTCGAACGCCACGCGCAGAAAGCGGCGATGAAAACCCTAGCCTCTTCTCTGCAGACCTCCTACACGTTGATATCCTTCAAGGAGCAGAACCCCATGCTCAAAGCGTGGGTAATGCCAGTGCTGAACCTGGTGAGCATTTTATGGATATTTGGGAAGATCTGCTGCGGTGGTTCGCATGCTCAAAACTGAAAGTGCGCATGTTAAGTGGTGGCTGTATATTAGGAAGCAGACTGCCTTTGACGAAAGGCAGTCTGCGAAAAGTTGTGCATAGAGCCCACCTTGACCTTCGGCGTTCACCACAGAACTGCGTTTTCGGATTTTTGAAAGTGCTACATGGCGCGCTTACTTCGCCTCATCAACACAGTCATAGGTTTTGTAGTTGAGGCCTGAAACGCCGTTTCTGTAGACTCTGAAATTTCAAAACGACAGCCAATCCGCATGAATCCATTTAGACTTGAAGAAAGGTAACTATAGGAGAGTCAGCACAGAGGAGACAGATAATTAACGCAATAGCCGCGCTCTATGCATCCGGTTCATCTCTATAGCCTTGAGTATTGGCGCTTCGAGGCATCGTTTTTCAAATGGATCAACAAATGGCTTACAAAAAAAAACTTTTCTCATCTAGAAAATTTCGCCGTTCGACAAAGATGCCCCTGCAGGGCTCAACATGATCCGAGGCTGAAGAAGCCACGTGCTATATTGAATTTACGCCCAACAGACTGGAGTTTTTGTCTCACTTCTCTGTATTCACGATTACAAACTCCCTCTACACACTGTAGGCTCGCCGTAACTACGGCCTTCTGCACTGCGCCGCCTGGTTCGTCCTCGGAAACGAGTCCAAGCGCTCGGCGGCTGCCTTCGAGCTGGTCTCCCGGCACCCGCTACTTCCTGCGGCTGTACAGCGCCTTGGCTCCCTAAGCGAAGCTGAAGCCGAGAAAAGGATTGCTCAAGGCGCGCGCTACGTTCGAGAAAACGTGAGTGCTCCTCTATTAAGTGCGATCCCGAGAACAATGTTCGGAGCAACCAGTCGCCATCTTTACACGTTTATATAAATCGCACTTTAGCCAACGAGGCATTCACGTGAACTATTCGAAAAAAGCGGTTGAAGTTCACCAACCACCCGCTTTCTTTGTTTCCTTATAATCTGAGAATATATGCGCTCGTATTTCTTTCCACTTAATCAGGCTACACGCATCGCCATGGTATGAAATTCAGGCTGACTCTAAAATAGGGTTGGTTTGGTTTATGGGGTTTAACGTCCCAAAGCAAGTAAGGCTATGAGAGACGCCGTAGTGGAGGGCTCCGGGAATTTCGACCACCTGGGGTTCTTAAACATAATTGCCGTTGAAGAATAGGCACAATGTTTTTAGGCCGGTTGCCCCAAGTCACATGTCAATGTATAACTAATTCCGAGCACCGATCGCTTCATATGGATCATCTACAAACAAATATGATTGAAAGCGTTTGCTTAAACTCTGTGCATAGTGCAGCAGAAAATGCGATAGTGACATAGCTCTCGGTTTTCTCTCTCCAGCTGTTCATGGGTCAACGGTGAAGAGCATCTAGTAATCTTAGAAGGCTGCTTTTGAGCCAGCGAAAATCGACGACCACTAGGGACTTTTTTGATTGATGTACTTAATGGAGACACGAGGAGCAGAAACTTCTGCGCCTGTTGACGACGTCTGCTAAAACGTTTTAACGATGATTACTGTGGTTATTCTAGAGGAGCGCGTAGTGTGCGATGTCAACCCACTTTAACGAATCGAGGTGGCCGAAATTTGCAGAGTCCTCCACGACGGCGTCCCTCATAGCCTGAGTTGCTTTGCGACGTTAAACCCCCACCATAGACCAATTTAACTCCTGCCACAGACGAAGGGAATCTTCAACACAAGACCTGAATCGCACTACGTGAACTTTTTCCTGTGATTCGTTCTACAGTGCGGTCCGCTTTTCAATACTTCGGGTACAAAAGGGTACACGCTGCTCAGTTTGCACGGTGCCGAGAAGACCATCCTGGCACCCTATCGGTTCGCGGCTTTTTGTGTGTGTGTGTAACAGACACGGTGTAGGCAGGGCGCCACCTGCTGCTGTTTTTTTAGCACTTTCGTTTTCTTTTTGTGGCATTTTAACATCTGCAATCAACTTTCACACGCTGCATTGATCAGACTGGAAATGTATGAAACGGAATGAAAGCACTGGACTTGTTGATTGCACCTTGCCTCTATTTTATGGATGCATCATTTCTCTAGGGCATACTGGCAGGCCAAGTTTACGTTTGCGCCTTTCGCAAGCTTGGATTCTGCGCTTCCAAACGGCAGTGGGTTCTTGCTTGTTCTTGGCTGCACGACTAGCAGATATGATCAGTCCAAAAGTCAAGCTATAAATCATTAATTTAACCGCGACCTGCAGGTTGCATGAGGACGCCATCTTTTATAGGTACGATCGAGTATTACCACATAGTGTACACGCCCGCACGCGCACGCGCACACACACGTATACAAATACGCATAAACACGCATACACATATACACACACGCATACATACATACATACATACATGCATACATACATACATACATACATACACACAACACACACACACACATACATACATACATACATACATATACACATACCTACATATACACATACCTACATATACACATACCTACATATACACATACATACATATACACATACCTACATATACACATACCTACATATACACATACATACATATACACATACATACATACATACATACATACATACATACATACATACATACATACATACATACATACATACACACATACACACATACACACATACACACATACACACACACATACATACATACATACATACATACATACATACATACATACATACATACATACATACATACATACATACATACATATACACATGCACACACACACATATACAAACAATCCTCCGTGGTGGCTGAGTGGTTAAGGTGCTCGGCTGCTGGTCCGAAAGACGCGGGTTTGATCCCGGCCGCGGTGGCTGAATTTCGACGAAGGCGAAATTCCGGAGGCCCGTGTACTGTGCGATGTCAGTGCACGTTAAAGAACCACAGGTGGTCGAAATTTCCGGAGCCCTTCACTACGGCGTCTTTCATAGCCTGAGTCGCTTTGGGACATCAAACTCCAAGAAACCAAACATACACACAAAATGGTTTTCGCTCAAAGGGGTAAGTAAAGCATACGCCTTAAAAACGAAGCAGCAGCGGCACTCGCTCGTCACCGCCCTGAATAGCGACACTTCATGCGCCAGCACAGGGAACATGCCCTCCAGAGCGCTGCCGAACGTGACCGTGATTGGTGAGGAGCCGGTCTGCGTCACTGCCAGTTGCGAATCGTTGCCGCGGATGAGTGACGACTGAGGGGAAGTGGGGAGTTTTGTTTGGAGGTCTTCGTCGCCATCGCACCGCAGACAGCTGCTGCCGAGTAGCGTGGTAAAAGCAGGAAGGCGTTGGATGTCAACGCCAGTCCGTACGAGTGGCCAGCACCGAGGGGATGAGAATAATTTGTAGAAATGAAAGGCTCAGTCATTCTTTCACTTCTTGGTGTACAATTCAACTGCGCCATGAGGAACTGGAGCACAGAGGCAGTAGGAAGAGAAAATATTAGCAAAGGGCTCATGATAAATGTCGACCACCTGGGGTCCTTTAACGTGCACTGACATCACACCATACGCTGGTATCATGTAATTCGCAACGACTGAACCCCCATCCTCGGGCTCATCCCCTGAACTCCTAAACCACTCATGCATCGCATCGGATATAGTGAGAAGCGGGATTGGCGAACGCTAATGGTTCGAGCGATGCGCCTCTGGTGCCGCTGCCAAATAAGCCAAGGTGTTAGTCGGGGTACAGTGCAGCCTGCGTGTAGAAACGTGAGATGCTTGGGAATTTGTGTCCTGAGAGGTTTGCAAGCACTTTAACCGGAGTACTTCCACTGCTTCAGACGACTCTTGCGAAGGCAGATCCGAGTGCTTTTTAGCTGTGCACAAACGCAAAGTGTCCTGTCAGTTCGCGTCCGGCGCTTACAGGAAACCGCAGATCCCAGCCTCATTTCCCGGCATTCAACACCATCTGGCCCGCTTTTCCTGACTATTGCAGGTTACACAGCAGAGCTTAAGGAATGCTTAATTTTTGTGATTTTGTTTCGCTACATGTTAGTGGTAAAATAACTCCGGTAATTGATCCGAGCAGAAGTCATCGAAGAATGTGCGCGCACTCAGGAATTGTATTCGTTATGTATGTATAACGAGCCATTCAGAGCGATTCTACAGGGATTGTTCAATACTTTTGAAGCCAGGTTGTGATGTAAAGAAATAAAATATGGCAACTAGGAGAACGTGCAAAACATACTGGTCTGCTGGCACTGCATCGGAAGCTAAGCTGACATCAGCTGCACTTATTTGGTCGATCATTTACATTTCTGAAATCGGAAGCGACAAAAATGGTATGTCCTAGGGCTTAAGATATTTGGCGGACAAAATTTCTTAGAGCTGCCTGAAAAGGTGTGAGGCATATGGATGAATATTTTACTCCTTGTCATTCGATCGCATCATCTACTCCAGCTGTCAGGCAGTGCAGGCGTTGGAAGCAGAATTTTTGCGCCCTGTGTACTCGGCACGGGAATGAATTCTGTAGTTATCAATGTTGCGGTCAATAACGCGTGACTTTCGAAGACAAGCTGTGATTACGAACTTTAGGGTAGCGCTAGTTATGGTAGACCCTTTGCTGGTGAATCACCTTGCTTGTAGAAAAGCAACCTTAATACCCTGTACTGAAAGCTTCAGTTAGAAGCGCAAAAAATTAAAAGGACGTCTCATGGATTCCATGATGACCTAGCTGCCTGAGCATCAGTCCCCTGCCAGAGTAATCAAGACTAAACTTTTTACGAAACTTATCAAGACCCGCTGCTCCTTAAAGGGTCAATGAGGAGAGCTCTATCAATATTTTTTTTACAGCAAAATCCGATAGTTTGGCATATTATGGCTTTGTTGGCACTTGGCCGGCAGCGAAAGAAGCATTTATTTCTAAGAAATTTGGATTCGAAGTTTTTCCCGCCGCTCTGATTCAAACTTGGGATTCTCCTATGACGACACAGGACTAAGTGACGTGAAACATGACGTGGACAAGACATAACGCAGACTCCGTGATTTCTGACGGCCAGCAGTGCGGCCTGGCAGCAGCTGAAAAGAAAGCTACCGCCGGCAGCACGTTGAAGGCATCTATCGGCTATTGCGGCCGTCGCTACCGTCGCTTCGTTTACGTTTGCACCGGCGTTTTGCCAATGTTACGATGGATCCCGATCTCGAAGTCGTCAACGTAGTTCTAGCAAATAGACACCTTAAGCATACCGTGTACCTTGTTGCCGCTAGCGGAATACCGGGAGCCCGCCTACTGCCGGAGAGCAGGCGCTGATTGATACAGATTCTGCAGGCGCGCACGTAGCTGCCGGATACGTGGCGCCATCTGGCGACGTGAAGGAGATGTGCGCATACATTGGCTGCGCCTCAGTGATTCGTGCCTCTCGTGTTCTAGTGTTTCTAGAACCATTGGTTCTAGCAACATTGTTTGGTCCTATGACGTCACCACGCTTGTACTTGCGTGTTTGGCCTGTGGCGGCGATACCTGTATTTTGGTTCTTGCTCTTTTCTACGTTACAAGAGCTTTGTTGTCAGTATGAGTGGCGTTTTTGTAATCAGGAGCTGGTATTCTGTCGATACAAGCCAGCTTCAATTTCTCCTCAGTGTCCCTTTAAGGGTAACGGAGTGGATTCCAAGAGAAAGGAAACGTAGCAGGGGATGGCAGAAAGTTAGGTGGGCGGATGAGATTAAGAAGTTTGCGGGGATACAGTGGCGGCAATTGACAAAGGACAGGGTTAATTGGGGAGACATGGGAGAGGCCTTTGCCCTGCAGTGGGTGTAGTCAGGCTGATGATGATGAGGATTAAGACTACTAGCGATGTTCACTTCGTACGAGCCTATTTTTCTAAAAGAAGGATCGAGCGTTTTAAGATTGGAATGAAAGAGGATAAGGACTAATAAGATATCAAGCGGCAGGATGTTATTTCCTAAAGCTGTTTCATTCTGCGCACCATGCTTGACATTAATGGAATTTATATAAGTGCGGAGGCACTATTCCGATGGCTAAATCTTTAGAAACATCATGCGATGATTGTATTCTTGCGGTATTTGTAGGTTTACGGCAAGTGAAATAAAAATAAATGAAATAAACACCCCCGACTTAATTCGAAGCCGCGGTGGCCCGAACAGACCAGCTTGGCTGGCCACTGCGCGGTAGCACGGCGCTATCCCCGCAGCCAAACACGCGTCATATTAAACTGCAACGCACTCTTGCGCTGTGCCCTGCACATCGTATTCTTCATCAACTAGTAATAATACGAAACTAATATTCGCGCTTTAAGCTACGCGATGATAGTGAGAGACAGATGTGCGCTGCATGCCTTGGAGCGTACAACTTTGTGGGAGAAACACGGCGCTAGAGCAATACGCGTTCGCGTTGGCAACATTGCTGCAGAAACGCGGCACTGGAGCATAGGCAGCCGGCGTATATTGTCAAATCTGGCATTGGTGATGAAGTTCAAGACGCTCTGTGTACAGTTAATCGCGCTTTCAGGTTCGTGGCTGTCGTGTCAACCTGCGAAAACTTTCCTTCCGCACCACATATCGTCCTTAGCAATGCTAAACCGCCAGCCATTTTTTTCACACGTCCTCATTTCGACCATAGGATAAGCAGCCCATTAGAGCAGTGGAATGGTAAAGCTGAGATCTGGGAGAGTTGGTATGCATTCATACTGGTGAACAGCGCAAAAAGGCGGGACAACGCCAAGACAAGCGCTGACTATCAACTGGGTTTATTGAAGGACGGAAGGGTATATATACGCAAACATAACACAAAGTAGTAAGAAGATAGTTTGAAAAGGGCCGTGAAAATCAAAAACTATGTCACATGGGAAGTGATGTATGCTAATTCCTTGTTGCTAAGTGTCATGGAAGGATTGCTGATGCATTCGTCACCTTGCCTGTGGATGTAATGCGCTTCGATTACTTCGCGCGTGAGCTTATCTTTATGGCGGAGCAGAACTTCGGCTTTCTTGTACTCAGGTGCGCACTTGCACTTTTTGCAGCGGAACTTTGTGCGCGGAAGCCCGCCATTTTGTTCCGATTTTCTTTCTTGCTCCCTTTCATGTTGGACCCTTTGGGGACCCTTGCTCCCTTTCATGTTCATGTTGCACTTTTCACAATGAGCGGCAACGTGGCTAAGAGGGTCGCTTTTCCTTGTGTTTTCATGCTCCATGAGCCTTTTGTTTAAGCATCTGCCGGTCTGCCCGACGTAAACAGCACCGCAAAAGAATCAAAGGAATTAGCATACATCACTTCCATCACTTCCCATGTGACATAGTTTTTGATTTTCACGGCCCTTTTCACACTATCTTCTTACTTCTTTGTGTTATGTTTTCGTATATATACCCTTCCGTCCTTCAATAAACCCAGTTGATAGTCAGCGCTTGTCTTGTCGTTGCCCCCCCCCCCCTTTTTTCGCTGTTCACCAGTGTCAGTGGAATGGTGCCTCATTACAGTTCTCAAATGGTGTTTCTCAGATTACTTTATAAACTACCCCAGCTAGGCTTCGCCCTGTCCTTGACAAATTCAAGTTTGCGGATCGTTCTGACCCGGGCTGCCATGGACGGTCGCAAAATTTATTCACCTTTTCTTACGACATTCTTGTATACAAAGAAAGCGAGGGATATCCAAGCACATATGGCACACTTGTCAGAGTGTTACATGGCCTGCCACCGAAGAAACATTAGCTTTTATTCGCTCATGTCATTATTACAAACTTAACAAAGTTTTTGAAAAGGAACCAACTGCAACCCCATTTCTGCTAGATCATTGAAAACTACCCTTGTTAGTCAAACACATGTAGTATTATGGGCTGTAAAAGAAGTCATAGAGAATATGAAATATTGAAGATGTCGTTGTGTCGATAGACAAGATGCAACAGTTTTGATGACAGCAGCAAGGGATGCAGGATGGAAATTGCTTCATTACACGCCTTGAAATACCTGTCGGGGGTAGAAAACGGTGCGGTTGAAAAATCATCCAGCCTCTCAGTCTGAAGCAGGAAGCTCGGCACTTGCTAGCAGCTTAGAACATTTCGCGCGAAAAACTATCCAAGGAGATTTTAGTTCTTTACAATAATTTCATAGTCAAGGCAATAACCTTGATCGCCGAAGATATTAAAGACCTTCTAGAAGCGTCGGTGGTCCTAGGCACAAGTTTGCTCCATGCACCCACTTTTGGGACCAGAAGATGAGCCACGATTGGGTATAATACAACGAAATGACAACAGCTCTGAAAGGTTTATTTTCTCGCTTGTTCTGTACATGGCGAAGGACCTAGTATATCTGTCATTACAAATTCTTGAAACAATTTTCAGCAGGAAGGGAGAAAGCGGAATCTAACTTTTGACTACCAAAAAGCTGGCACTTTTTAGCAGTTTTCTAACAGTTCTTTAGCAGTTTTTAGCACTTTTTACTGAATACACTAGCTGTTTTTTCTTGACATTTTGAATATATATGTCTTTTGCGACCGTTTGTTGTACTGACGCAGTTCTGGAAACTTGCTGGAGTTGTAAAGGGAGAGCTTGTTTGCAACGAGCTACCAGAAGGCGAAAGCGAGGACGCCTTTAGTGATGGAGCTCGGCAGCTTGACGAAATGGGAGTGTACCTGTTGGGACACATACGCTCCTTCCTCAAGATCAGCGACATTCTGGAGGAGGAGGATGACGTGGAACCACCGAGCTCCATGAACAACGAAGACTCGGATACGTCGAGCTCCCTGGACGATTAAGACAAAGACAAAGTTGCACAGCATCCTCGAAGTGCACGCCGTGGTTGGCACAGCCTCCTTGATTAAGATGTGGAAGGACCGTTTTTCGCAGGTGAGGAGGACTTGGAATCACTGAACGTGTTTGATCAAGGCCATTCATCGTAGTAAAGGACGAAAGAAAGGAAACGGTGGACAGCTTTAACTAGAAACAGACAACTGCTGATTCTCGGCGCAGCTTTCAAAGATCCAAGGCACCAAATAAACATTTTGGACGGATGCTCTAAGAGTTCGAATTCTTTCAACTGACGTCAACTAACAAACATGAGGGCAAGCATTGATACTGCAAGGCAGTTACATCAACACGCGACCTGTACTTTTTCGTACTGACCACTGTCCTTATAAGGATAACAAGAAAAGAAATTGTAGAAAATGGATGAAGCCTAACTTGTGCGCGTGCGGAGTATTCCCTGGATGCAGCACATCCTAGCGTGTTTCTCTGCGATGAAGGTATACACCTTATGCAAAACAGCTGCCATCTATAGGAGTAAACAAAATCGGCGGAACATCGCCATGTTGGAGGATGACTGTGGCCAATTACTCCTCTGTTCTGGCTTCAACTGCGTCCTACTCTGTAAAAAAAAAATCGCTCCTGTTTACGCATAAACCTGGAGACAATGCCTTACCGACCACTTTCCATGATTCACAAAATGGACAATGAAAAAGGAGAGTCCGTAAGACTGACTACTGTTCTTAATCATGGAAATCAGGTGCAGTTTAGTACAGGCGCCGATCGCAAAAAATGGCTTGCGTGATCTTCTGTTTGACCTACCTTGGGCCCTTCTCCGTGTATTCAAATGACTCGGCCTGTCGCTACTGGCTTGGACAGAATGTTACAGGAGCAGTGCGTAGCGCTAAACAGTACAGGCGAGTCCAGTTCAGTCATACTGACACTGCTGATTCACGGTGGGACCAAAATGATGTGGAGTGTCCTAACACGCGTTCAAGCATGCACAGTAGCCGTCAAGGTGCCGAAGAAGTAAAGTATTATGTACAAGCCCTTTCTTTATGCATGTTGTGTGTTGCAGACATACGAAGCATGTAGCTTACAATGAAAGAACCGTGTTTGAATGGGTACAGGTATATGCGTTTTATTTTCAAGACAAACTGCATACGTTGTGCCTATGTACACTGCTCTCAAATTCATCTGAAAAGCATAAACACCATATTAGTAGTAACACATCGCTAGTATAATAAATTTTCCAAATACATTCCAACCATCCGCTCTTGAACAAATGTCTTTCGGATAAGCTTGCAGAAATCATTTACTAAGACCTATACCAATACGATTCATTGCACAAAATTCATTTTATCGTAACAGGAAACACAGTAAACACCAGAAAACCAAGAAGCAGCGTACATAATGCGTTTACCCGGACGGTACTGTGTGCATGAGTGTCATTATAGTTATATCTGTTTTGTGCGAAACGAAGGTAGTTCAGGATGGTTGCCAAACACATTTCGATGCAGATGCCTTCTATCTCTCCATAGTACTCACTGCCCATTTCAACGAACAAGGAACGATGTCAAACTCTTGGAATGACCGAGACACACACATGAGTGTGCGGAGAGGGGGGGGGGGAGGAGGGTGTAGCTATTCTCCCCCCCCCCCCCCCCCCCTGGAACTTCGGATAACTTTATGCAATAGCAGAAATTTTCGCTTTTGCTTGTTTAATTCTTCGTTCATTAATAAAATCCTTTGTATGTTCTCCAAGCCTAGCACTAATTTGCTGGTTCTAATTTTTGTTTCATATGTGTAGTTTAGGCCACAAATAGTGCCTTTTTGGTGCTATCCACCACCTCCCCCATCCCCGGCGGTCAATCGCCCTCCGTTCTGTGGACGCTCTTGGACACACATCACTATTTTCTAATTCTCACAATCGTATATTAAGCAAGAATATTTAAAGGCTTCTCAATTTTTGCTCTGCGAACCGAGTAAAAAATTCAGGGGACACTTTGACTGTCTAAAGTGCGTAGAGGCGAAAGCGTTTTCCGCACCACTTTGCCTATGTGACACTGGTGACGTCACACTTGATGACGTCACACATAATTCATGACGAAGTAATGACACATTAATAATTTTGACTAATTACTGATTAATCACTCGGCGCTAATTGACTGATAATTAATGGCGCTTAAGCTTCGCCTATAGGAGTGTAACCCGACAGCGTGTTGTAGCGCTGCCAGGCAGTCCACGGAACGCCACCATCTGTTCGGAGCGGTGCCTTGCCCTTTGAACGCAACGCTTTTTGAGGAAAGGAAATGGCGCTGTAATTCTCAGTGATCTCGGTTGACACCTTAACCGCACCGTACAGGAAGGAAGGAAGTGGCAGTGAAAGAAGAAAGAGGGGCCGTAATGAAGAAACTGAAAATTGTATTTGAGGAAAGGAAATTACGCAGTAACTGTCTCAGATATCTCGGTGGACAGCCGTCAAAACGCGGACATATCTGTCGACATATCTGTCGACACGGCTGTCGACACGGCTGCCGACACGGACGCAGACACGGCTGCCGACACTGATTGCTAACGACAGCGTGAGGCATTAAAGGCTTTAGCCTTCAAAAGTTGCTTACGTAAGCAACAGGAGAAGCACAGCACCATGGTGCTCACGAATTGTTTGAAGTGCTCTCCGCCAGTTCTTGTGCCATCTCTAATAAGGGTAGTTTCGAGTGCACACTTGTCAGCGTCTCCACCATGCCATGCCATTCCAGCATGTGGACCGAAAAATTTCCCACTAAAAGAAACAGTAGTTTGTTTTGTTATACTGGTCATATCCAGTTTACTTTTAATTTTAGTTTAAGTGCACTAAGCTAGGAAAGAAGCGTAAAATATTTTTGGCCAAATGTTTGAACAGAAAGAAATGGTTTCGTTTGAGGGTACTGTAATAAAGAATATACCGATATGTTGTGACATTCAACACTGCTGCCACTGGTTCTGCGGAATACCTTATACATCACAATAAATGCATTATCACGTAAATACTGACATAGTATTATTAGTATTAGTAGTAGCAGTGCAGATTTCATTGAAAAAAAGGGGCCTAGTTCTGGTTGTTCTCACAGCAGGCACCTGACAAATAACCAGTGCAAAGAACACGACCAACGACTGGAGAGAGAGCCACAAGGAAGAAAGATAGCTGTAGAACCGATGACACAATAGGCAGGCAGTGCTCGCATAACGAAAAATTACAACTCAAGTCCAACCGTACCACTTTGCCGAGTGGAAAACCTATTAACCTCATTTAGTCAAAATGCTTTCTAAGATATACTGTAAAAATTGATAATTATAACTGACCGAGTGAAACAAAAACAGGGTTGAAGGTGGTGAGTCAGCCCTCAGGATGATGCTTGTGCCTCCCTTATGGGAGACGAGACAGATTGATAATTCAGTGGAACATTAGGTCTCAGACAATAATTGTTCAATATCGACAGAAAGAGATATGTAGGAACATCAACTATGCACCGTTTGTAGCAGCACATTTTTTCACGCAACAGTCTAAAACATATCTGCATGATCTGCCACAAGACAGTACCCCCTTCATTTGGGGTACCTGCTGAGGCAGTGGTTCAGTCAGGCCAAAATGAAATATGAACAGCGCCTATAAAGAAAAAATATTTTACCTGTGTGCTTTAAGCTACAACATGCAGATAGCTTGGTTCATGTTTCAGAAACAATCGTCTGTCGAAGTATACATTTATAACGAATTTATTTACTAACCATTTATAAATGAATGCCTCACTGCAAAGGTGAAAAGTACGCCACATGTGTGTTGGAATTTCATTCCGGACTCACTGAAGATACAGGACGTGCTTGCATTCAATATTTTTATTTGTGAAGGCTGTAACCTCCAACACCAAGCAGATATGCGAAACCTCCAAGCCCTCCTTGAAGGCAAGATTATTTGCAAACAAGATGCTAAACACACTTTGAAGTATGTAGATTTTGCACTTAGTATGACAAGTATATACTTCTACTGTAATAGTGAGCACTTAAGGTGCTGGTAGAATGCACAACATGTGCCACAGTGGAATCTATAGGCAGAAACCTGCATGCGTGCGAGCAAGAAGAGAAAAAAATGAACGCAATGCTGTGGAGGCTCCTTCAGTCACTGAAGAGCACAATGGCGTGGCATGCTCATGCTGCTACTTGAAGAATGAAAAATAGCTACTATTGCTTTCTAAGAATAAAGGCTTTCTCTGAACAAGCAATAGACGATATGCGAAATGCGTAGCGCCATCCTTCGACGCACGGTACAGAAAACGAAACCGCTGCCCAGCGTTGGGTTAAAACGGCTGAGCTTCGTTTGAAAAGTAAAATGCCGATGCAGTGCTGCGCTACCCTCTCCACTGTGAAAAGACACTACGATGCGTGCCAGAACTAGATGCGTTCCAGCTTTTCGCTTTTCTATTTTTTTACTCCGTCCCAACGTTTTAATAAGACAAAACGCCATGCGAGGTATCATGTGTCAGCATGCGGATCAGTGCGCAGCTTTCGCTTTCTGCGCTGATTTTTTACAAATCTCTCGAGGTGATTTGCGTTTAAATTAAGATAAGGACTACAGCCTTTGTTGTCTCTGATCAAAATTAGAAGCCGATTTCGTGCATTTATCAACTCCCCGGTCGGGCGTGAATATATATAGACGCATACTTGAACAACGTAATAGAGAAGGTAATTTTTTTGAGCGGGCCAATCGCTCGTGCCGTGGCGAAATAAGTTCACTCGAAGAACCATATGCCGATTACTGCTTAGTTTGCTACGTGTTCAGTTAAGTTTTTCCCGCGTTCAATTAGTTTTAGAAGGGCGAGCGAACTCTCTGGACCATACGCATATGTTATGCGTGTTAAGGAGTCTTTGTGAAGCAATACACCCTACGTATAAAAACTGAGGCGCGAATGCTTTATTTCTTGAGGATTCCTATACCTTCCATATCTGCTGCAACGAAAATCTAAAAAAAAAAGGCGAATAATATAGCTACTTTATTATGAAGGAGGGACGCAATTCTAAGCTAGAAAGTTCGTGCAACAGTGTTCTGAAAACGCTTCAGGCCATCAGATTTTATTATCGTTGTGGCAAGCTTCAACAGCTTGCTTCGCAACAAAGCCATTTGTCCAAGTTTGGGAGTAAGCTAATTAAGTTTCGGAAGCAACCGAACATGCTAATTTCGCCCCTGCACACACGACTTGACCAGCGTATCGAGTCCGTGCAGGCACCTACAGCTGTACGCTCTTTCTCTAATCAAGCCGTCGCGGTAGCTCAGTGCTTATCTGAAAAAAGAACTGCGTCTTTGCTTACATTTTGAATTATATATGCCCACTTTCCTCTTGGTAATATCGATTGACAACATCGCAATACTCGCTTCAACTGCGTCTTAAGCAAGACGCGGTTTCAACGAATTGCGGCGAAAATCAACCGACGCCGGGCTCTGAAACGGTGACGCTGAAAACCGCAGATACGCATTGAACATTACAGTAAAGGAATCGAATTACGCAGCTGGTCGAGGGTCTTGTGTGATTATACTGCAATGCACAAAGCTCCTGGCGTCGGCGCGAACGAAAGTTCGCACTATCACAGAAGTTTGTCAACACACGTGCGCACTCACCGCAAAACAACCGCTCGCTACCCTACCAGATGAATTCACGTCCACCTGGGAATAAAATAGCCATGATAATGCGTGATGCCTGAACTGGTGCTTTAATGCGAGCATTAAAACAACAGCACACGGTCACGGTTCGACTTTCCAACCCACTTTCGAGTGCCGATTATTGCGATCATCAGCGCCAGACTTCAAGCGAAACTGAGGACGCGGTAGGAGTAAGCTGGCGCTTATTGAAAGCACCTATATTTAGTCAAAGATCAGCTGTGAAAACAACGCAGCAGCTGAAGCTTGCCTGTTGAAATTCCACTCTCAAGAAGAAAGTACGCATAGCAAACGATGCACCAGCTCGACGAGCTCGACCGCGCCAAGATGGAAACCGGAAGTTGTGGGCGCGGTGTTGCCAGACCGCCAAGCAATGTCGCATATCGTCTATTGAATAGAGATGCCACTCATGCAGCCACTCTTCGTTCCTCTTAAGAAGATAGCATTTAATAGTTGGAGTGCAAGACTCCCTGCGATAATAGTATTCTCCTCAAACCTGTTTATGTAAGCTAGGTCTTTAGCAGCACGTTTGTGACATGTGTTCATTTTGCACCATCATCCAATTGTAGTTGCACAAACTAATCACTCTACAAAGAAGCCGCTCAGATAGCATACCCTCAGAAGATATTCTCTACATTGAACAGAAATACAGCAAAATAGCGCGGCTGACGTAAGACGGGGTGCGGGGACAGTGCAAGACTATCATCAGAAATTCTGGACAGCCGAGATGTGACGCTACAGCGGCTAGATCCTAGAAATTAACAATATAACCGCAGTCTAAACGCTCTCGCGGGCGACATGTGGGTGCGTTTTACTGCGAAGCAAAAGTAAACATTTGCAGCTGTCTAATGAAGAGTACGCCTTCCACCAAACCAAACGAAGCAAGTACACGGAGGGATCGAATGGGACGATGCGAAGTGTTAGGTTACCATGCCATCATTTTAAGGTAAATGAATTGATGCACGCTTTCTTCCGGGCCGCTAATCAACGTGAACTGTTGGATCAAGTACAGCTTTGACACGGTGCATGGTAAGATGCACAGAGTGTGCGAGCGAGTATTGTATCCAAGTGCGCGCAAAGAAGATGTAGTCGAGCAGATGCAACAGCCAAAGCGAAACGGATTATGAGAACGGGCGCGCTGAGGTGAGCTTGAAACGGAAATGAGCGCGAAAGGTGGGCACACCAAACGTTCCTCCTGGGAACAATACCGCACGGCGATAATCCATGCGAGGATGGCTGAAGCTCCATCTGGCACATTGAGGGGCACGCGGAGCACACCGTGGACAAAATCCCACGACGCGGAAGGATGCGCTGGGAACTACTGCAGAGGCGTGGGGAGGAACGCGAGCGCTTCAAGAGACCTACCGTCATAGCCGCCGCGGAAATGGGCAGCCGCACGAGGACACCCGGCAGGGAAAACGGCCACTAGGCCCGCTACTGGAGCCGCGGTGAAGCGTTGTCCAGGGAGTCGCCCGCAAAAAGAGCTCAGGGTAAGTCAGGTTGCGCTTGGGAAGAAGACTGACTGGATTGACGAAAGCGGCGCAATGGCTCGCGTACGGCGGACAACCAACAGGCACCACCAGCCAGAAACGCACATACCGTGTGCTTGGCCTGGCGACAGTCCGCAACAGAAAAAGAAGCAAGGTACAATGAATCTTGGAATGAAGGGAGCATGAGTTATGGTAAAGCAAAAAACAAACAAACAACGCGGACAATCACGTCGAGCCGAGGGTGTGATGAGGATGTCCTCTCGAGAAAGGCACCAAGGACGTTGCCCTGCTCTCTGGTCAGAACGGTTTATGTTCCCAATGGAAGCAACCCTCCCCCCCCCCCCACCGTGCCTACCCTCTTTTCGCCCCCCCCCCCCCCTCCCCACTTCTCTACAGCCGCGACCCTTGTGAACATAGCTTCATATCAAAGAGAAGCAGAAAGGTACCGGACGCGCCCCTCTGAAGCAGTAGCATGCAACAGTGAAACGTCCAGGGAACAGTCGTAGTGAGCAATTTTCTATGTATTGTTTTCTTATTTTGCAATACGCTAATTAAATCAGTGGTTAAAGTTTAGCCAGATGTTTAATTAACCCAGAACAAACGAAGCACCTCTGCGTTACGAAAAGCATTCTACTGTAAAGAACAGCGTCCGAACGCTCTCTGGAAGCTGCAGCACTCTGCTTGGCAATCTAGGCTATGTATTAAAGCATTCTGTAATGAGCACTAAATGAACGCGAAATTCTTGTGGTCTAGTGGCGACACTTCTGCATACTAGGGACCTGAAAAATTGATTACGTTGGGGCACCGAACACTGCTTGTCTGAGACAGCACCTCTCTTCGCCCAGAAAAGCAAACAAGACTCCATCACGACAAATCACTTGATGCAAAGCAGTGAAATTACCTCTCACACATCGGTCTTCCGTAAGTCAAAACGTGCGTGGTGCTTCCGTGTCGACGACGGTCGCAAAGAGGCGTTGAAACCAAAAGGAAAGTGGAGGCGCACCTGAGAGGAGCACGCAATGGCGTAGGAGTTTAAAGAGAGTACCTCTAAAATTTCTGGGAATGAAGGTCGGGGGGGGGGGGGGGGGGGCAAAAATGGGAGGCAGTATTGAGGCCTTGAGGAAGCCTGAACGAAGGTAACCGCTGTTGGGCAGCTATCATAGCTGAAGCTGCTTCTGCACGCTCTGTGCAGACGCAGTGTGTCTCCGACTAAAGATCGGCAAAAGCTCTATAGATTCCAATACTGCAATGTCTTGTGCTCTGGCACAAATGGTTGCAAGTCAGGAGCTGGAGCCTGCGCCACCTTCCAGATTTCTGCCACAAGAGCTAAGCTAGTGCCCTACCAAAGAGCTGGAAGCGAAGCGATCCACATACGTGAGCAGGTAACAGGCCCCAGGTGATGTCGGGAGGGTACCAACAAGATGTACATGCACATGGGAAACTCTTGCATCCGGATTCCGAAAAGGAGAGGCAGGTGGGACGCTATGCCGGGGACCTTTGACACGCTCGTATTGACGGCAGGCTCGTGCCCATTGACGAGTGCCGGCATAGGTGCTGGGCCAAAGGAAGCCAGAAGTGACCAGCTTCCGCGTCGCGAGAATACTGGGGTAGCGAATGCGATGCAGTTGGTCAAAAATGGCGTGACAGAAAAACAATCGTTCGAAAGGCCATGGGGCATCAGTGCCTGTCTCGCACGTAATCGACGTGGAGGAAAACGGTAGCGGACACTCAGCGAAGGGTAGGGACCTAGATGAGGAACGAAGATGATGTAGCTCTGGGTCGTTGCGCTGGGCGGCTGTTAGCTGCTCCGCGTCCATTGGTGATTGCGACGTCAGGGTACCGACACGGGAGCGTGCATCAGCAGCAGCATTTTCCAGCCTATGGAGGTGACGGAGATGCACTGTAAACTTGGCAATAAAGCTCAGTTGCCGTATCTTGTGGGAAGTGTAGGGGCTGTGAATCCGCTGGAAGGCGAACGTCAAAGGCTTGAGGTCTGTGACAATGTGAAAGCCCGGCCTTCCAGGAACTGAAGCCAATGATTACGATGAGATACAGCGCTTGGAATTCTCGACCGAAGGTTCTGTGCTTAGCGTCAGTTGGCTGCAGCATATGCGATAAAAAAAGGCCGCCACTCAGAGACGTGCTGCTAGACAATTGCGCAGACTGCAGTGTTCGAGGCATCAGTGATGAGACGAAGTGGAGCGCCAGGAACGTGATGTATGAGCATGGTGGCGTCTGCGGGCGTCTTTTTGGCTGCAGCGAATTCGAGTGCAGCGTCGTCAATCCATTGAAGTGGCGCAGCCAGATATTTTTTGATAGCTAAAGGGTCGGTCAGAGACTGCAGGAAGTCGGCACACTTCGGAAGGAAGCGGAGATGGACGTTCTGAAAGCCCAAGAATTCTGTGAGCTTTTTATCTGAAGTTGGGGGTGGAAAATCTTCAATCGCCTTGACTTTGTCGTCGAGAAGTCTGATACCTTGTGGAATGACAAGATGGGCTAGGAAATCAACTTTAGCGACTCCGAACAGACACGTGTTCGGGTTAATTACGAGGCCGTAATAATCAAGCTGGTGGAAGAAGGCGCGGGTGAGCTTCATGGGCAGAACCGGAGGGCCTTGCGACTAGCAGATCATCAAAGTACGCGAACACGAAGTCGAGACCTTTCGTGACCTCTTTGATAGTTCGCTGAAAAGTCTGTGCAGAGTTGCGCAATCCAAAAAGGGCCCTCACATACTTAAAAAGGCCGAATGGTGTGGTATTGGCCGTCTTCAGAATATGACCGGGCTCCACAGGAATTTGATGGCGAGCTTTCACCAAGTAAATCTTATAGAAGATCATGCACCGAGCAAGATTTGATGCTAAGTCCTGTGTTTGAGGAAGTGGGTCACGGTAAGGTGTGGGCGTTCTGTACGCGGTGATGTTGACATGGTCTCTAGGCACAATGTGGAGTGGCCATGCAGTGTTGCTGGAGGAAGTGCTCACAATGCCGAGTTCAAGTGTGTGCTGAAACTCAATTCAATTCAATTTTATTCAACATCTTGAGGATGTTTTGTGCGCCGACAACAAGCCAGAGAGAAGGCTTGACAGAGGTCGACGCACCCTGCAATAACTTGACAGCGAATTCGGCGGGCGTTAGCGAGGTCTTCTCCAGAAAGGTGGCGGGGCGGGCAAGCACGTGGAGTCCAGAGGTCACTGCCTGGTGGGTGATCGAGTGCTTCACCTGTTACTCGCAGGTGTGCAGCTTCGTAATATTGGGAAAATGAGCATGGATTTTCGCTTATGGCGAAGCGGAGATGAGCGCTCGAAGCCACGTTGCCGAAGCGGTGGAGAGTACACCGTTGACGGAGAAATGCATGCTGAGATCGATGAGGCGATGAGCGTACGCGTCCACTGCAAGTTTGAAGACACAGACGAAGTCGGTGCCGAGAACAGCTTCCGAGGTGTCAGCGATCATAAAAATCCAGCGAAACGTGCGGCGCAATCTAAGGTTAAGTGCAAGAAACCGTAGGCCGTTTGTGCAGATGGTGCGTTGTTCATCGCTTGGAGCGGGAAGATGTGTTCTTTGTAGTGAGAAGATGCCCAAGAGGCCTGTATGACGCTGGCCTGTGCTGAGTCTCGGTAAGCAGGAAAGCAGAGCGAGTGAGTTTGTCTGAAACGCAAAAAATTTGGAAGGAATACTTAAGTCACCATTCGTGCAGCCGGGCGAAAGCCTTTGCGCCATCCTGTTGAACTCTCTGGAACGTTTCTGATTCTTCATTATATGCTTTTCCTTTGTTTAGTTTGGTATAATTGGGTTTAACTTCCCAAAGCGACTGAGGCTATGAGGGACGCTGTAGTGAAGGGCTCCGGAAATTTCGACCACCTGGGGTTCTTTAACGTGCACTGACATCGCACAGTACACGGGCCTCCAGAATTTCGCCTCCATCGAAATTCAGCCGCCGCAGCCGGGATCGAACCCGCGTCTTTTGGGTCAGGAGCCGAGCGCCGTAACCACTGAGCCACTCCCTATTGGAAAAAAGGCAATGATGTAAATATTGGAAACCAACACTGGAAACCTTGGTGGATTATGGTAATGGAAAATGCGTTGGAATGACTGGGCATGTTGGAATGACTGGGCATGTTGGAATGACTGGGCATGTTGGAATGACTGGGCATGTTGGAATGACTGGGCATGTTGGAATGACTGGGCATGTTGGAATGACTGGTAATGTTGGAATGACTGGGCATGTTGGAATGACTGGGAGATGTTGGGGCAGGGGCCATGCAGCAATGTTATGTCTGTCGCAATGAGACAGCAAATTTCAAAATAGATGAAGCTCCTACAGCCAGTTTTATTTTGTGTTCATGCTCCTCTTGCTCTTCTTTAGCCACTTGTCAATGCAGCTGGGCCCCATGAAACAGCCTTGTTGATGTACCACCGGTGCATGAGGGCTTGGGAAAACTGGGCGATGCACTCTGCAGAAAAGATTGAAATGAAAGAATTAGGATCCACAAGTTTTTATTCTTGCCAGTATTAGAGTGCTAAAAAAGTAAACTCCGTATTGTGGCCACAGGAATAAAGTGAGCCTAAATCAAGAACCACTGAAGCTATTCGCACTCAAAAAGAAAAATAATTTGAGGTTCTTATTCAATATATCATATGCTCGTCATTAAGTACCATCATCAGCAGCATAACTAGCACCACTGCAAGACAAAGGCCTCTCCTATATCCCTAAACATAAGCCTGACGTGTGCCATAATGAGCAAAATAAAAAAGCCATCGTTTTTTGTCCTCTGAAGGCTTTTAGTGGGGTATTAATAAGAGGGACAATATAAAGGTAACATCAGAACGGTGACTGCAGTAGCACAGCTGAGATGTCGCAGACGATACACTACGAAAAGAGGCATACAATCCATTGATACATCAGTTGCAAAAAATAAAAACAGCAGCAAAGAAAAGGTAAAACAAACCAGTGTCAATGCTCCAAGCGATATCACTTATTTCCATAATTTTGAGGGACCACATGCAACGAAAATGTGGTGAGGTAGAGTCACAAGCGAAGGCCATTCTATTCTCGATTTAATTATTACTAACTCTATGCAGCTGAATGCTTTTTCTGGTGTTTTATCTTGTTGTGTTAGTGACCATCTTCCTGTGTTTGCTTGCATTGAGAACGCTAGTACAATAGGAAGTAAGTCCACATCAATCACATACCAAGCTATTACAGAATCATCATTGAAATCCTTTAGGGATGCGCTCATGAAAGTATATTGGAGTAAGATAGCTGAACTTCATGATGCAAATGTTGCCTATAATACGTTTGTCGATTGCTTTAAACAGATATATCACGACTGCTTTCCTCTTGTAACACGCGTGAAAAGTCGCAGAATCCGCAAGCCATGGGTAACGCCAGAGCTTCGCGGAGAAATACAAATGAAAGACAAGCTGTACAGAAAATTTTTGAGCAGCCGGAAGGTTGAGGACCTTGCGGTATTTAAGAAATATAGGAACAAATTGACTAAAAAACTGCGGTCTACACGAACAGCCTATCACGTGTCACTTCTAGATGTTAAGAATGTTCGAAATGGTGTACTATGGTCGAGATTAAATACACTTCTGCAGCGGGACAGTTCACGCACTGCATTAACAAAATTAAATATTGATGGAAAGGAAGTTTCTGGCGTCGAACTGGCTAATGTATTCAATACTTTTTTAACGAGCTTGGCTACCCGTGCTATAACACGTGCTGCCGGATCTGACGCTTGCAAATATGTTCGAATTCAGAATGATGAAACAATTTTTCTGCAACCAGTCACGGTAGACGAAGTAGTGTCGGTGATAACAAATCTTAACAATAGCAGTAGCTGTGACATTGATGATATCCAAATACGGCCAGTCAAGCATGTAGTTGACATAATTGCTCCCATACTTGCTCACATCTTTAACATCTGTTTAGAAACTGCAGTTTTTACGGAAAAAATGCAATTAGCAAAAGTTGTTGTTCTTTACAAAAAAGGAGATCGCAACGCCCTCGCCAACTACAGACCAATCTCTATTTTGCCAGTGTTTTCGAAAGCATTTGAGAAAATGCTGCATCTAAGAATGTCAAATTTCATCCATAAATTTAACTTGCTAACACCATTTCCGTTTGGCTTCTGCAAAAGCAAATCCACTGAACTTGCATTACTCCAACAAAAGGAATATATAATAAAGCAACTTGAAAACAAATCTATTGTCATTGGTGTATTTGTGGACTTCTCAAAGGCTTTTGACCTGGTAAATCATAAAATCTTACTAAATAAATTACACTACTATGGTATCCGAGAAAAAGCGCTCTCATTGTTAAGTTCTTATTTGTCGTTTAGACAGCAAGTGGTGTACATAAATGGTATACAGTCTGAACCGAAGCCGCTCTTCTACGGTGTCCCCCAAGGCAGTACGCTAGGGCCTCTACTCTTCAATATTTACCGAAACGATATTGTCAACATTAGCGATAATACAAAGTTTTCCATCTATGCAGACGATACGAGCGTATTTTTTTCGGGTGAAAATGTTCATGAACTTATCAAACAATGTAATGCCACAATGCCTCTTGAGGTCTGGTCTGCAGTTAACCTGATGCAAATAAATGAGAGTAAGACCAAAGCTGTCATATTTAGGCCGAAAAATAAAGTTATCCCACTGCACGAGAATATTATATTAAACTCGCGGGCTGTAGAAATTGTTGAGCAGTTTAAATGCCTTGGGGTCATATTTTCTGCCAGTATGTCATGGGATTATCATGTCAATTATATCTTGAACAAAATAGCTCAAATCACTGGTGTTATAGGCCGTCTAAAATACATACTTCCCACAAAAACTAAGATGCTGGTATACAATTCAATATTCAACTCGCATTTAAACTATTGCCAGTTGGTGTGGGGCACTACAACATTCACTAACCTTGAACGTATTCATTTAATGCAAAAAAGATATCTCCGAAATGCATATAATTTACCGTTCCGACATCCCAGTGCAGCTTTCTTTTGTCATTCCAGAGTTATTAAAGCACATAATCTTTATAAATATCGCCTCAGTGTTACTTTTAAAACAGAAATCAAGAAGAATGTAACAAATCTTAAAAATTTTGCAGAACTAAGGAAAAAAGAATCAGTCTATCCAACAAGACGTGGCGAAGAATGGACAGTGCCAACACCTCGACTAAATCTTGGTAGGGAATGCCTTCAGTACACACTTCCATCTCTTCTAAATAGGTATATCCACATTAACCTCGATTTGTTTTCTTTTTCACGTCATGAACTACATAATTTGTTTTTGCATAACATTGTTTAAGTTTCATTATGTATACATATTGCTGTTTCGTGTATTCTCCGGTGCTTCCTTGATGTGCTTGTTTTTTAAAATTGTATAAACTCTTGTGTTGCCTCCCTGTCAATAATAAGGATTGTAGACTCGTCAAGCTGCCCAAGGGCAGCTTTTTTCTACGATTCCTCCATCTGTAGTGCTAGATGGGAAATAAACTTTGATTTGATTTATTCTTCAATGGGAACAGGAAAAATTTCTTGATCTAGTTGTGATGGCATCCTGGTCTGAAGCGGGGCAGCAACATTTAACATTAAGTTGTGGAAAAGTATTGTAGAGTATATGGAACACACCTAAACGAGCGTTTCCCCTTTTATGCAGTGATGTCTGGTGGTCAAATGAGATGACTGATTACACATATGCTGTACCAAGTGTCGCTGTTGGATTAAAGGGAGTTGGTGGCGTAGCATCAAACAGTTTGGTGCAAAATTGAAAGAGCTAGGGAATACTTCAGTTTGGAATCAATAAAATTTTTATGCATAAACTGCGCAGCATGGCAAGAGCACACAGATCATGACATCTCCTGATAAACCCGAGTGCCCTTGTGGTGCCAGCAGCATGTATCGTGACATGCTCCAAGTATGTGGGGCTGCATCTGGTTAAGGTTTCTCCATACCATTAACCCTAGAGGTGGGAAAGGAGGTCAATACGTTGTGACAAAACAATGCAGACAAGACAAGGACAACGAAGGAATAAATATGATGGCATGAGTGCTGACTATCGCCAATGTGTATTGGAAACCACGTCAAAATATATACACTGTGGCCTAAAAAAAACAACGAACAAAGGGCACCTTGTGTCAACCACATTGCATGAGTGTAAAACAAAACAAAAACTGACAAAGAAGCATTTAAGAGCATGAACTCTTCCTTAGGAAGCGTAAAGAAGGTGTGCTAACACAGTGATTACGGTTTTTTTTTAAATTTCAGTGGCCTCGATTATCTCACGCACAAACTTTTCTGTGTCTGTCAGGCAAAATGCAGAACATGAATTCCGGTTCACAGCGTTTAGGATCTGGCAAACAATTGCAATTGCGACAGTGAATCATCAAAGTTCTCCCGCAAGCTTTGTTCACATCGTCGTGGTGGTCTTTTAAACCTCTCAGTGACACACTTGCCTGTTTTCCCACTGTAAACATAGCCGCATTTCAAGGCGTTCGAACACACTATGTCTTCTGTGCAGTGCACGAAGAGACTCTGATGGATAATCTCGGTTGACTACAGGTACTGAAACTTCATAGGGTTAGAAAAACAATATCGACGCCAACTCGACTGCCTATTTAACCGGTGCGACCAATTGTGGATGTAGAGAAAGGTACGTACAAACTTCCTTTTGGGAGTTACAGTCTCGACGGGGGCACAAAAAGAATGTTTCAACTTCTGCTTAAAGCAATCGGCTAAAGACACTGACAAAGGTTCTAAATATCCAGTAAAGGACAAACGGCATATGAGCTGGGCAAAACTGGATGTCATGGCAATCAAACAGGATTTCATTAAGGAATTTTTGAAGCAAAGGTTAGTGACACCTCTTGACCAGCTTAGACTGAACCGAAGAAAATGGTAAAAGTAGCTTGTTTTCCCTTGGCTCGTAAGCCCAACAAGTGTAACCACCCAAGATTGAGATCCAATAAATGTGATGACATATTATCCTCTATAATTTCAGTGGTGATTCAAAGTGGACTGAGGCTTTGACTGAACTCCTCTCTCACCTTAGACAATGCTTCGTCAGGATTGGAGATCCTGCAATAAGCCACGTAACAGCGGCGCTAATAGTTTTTTTTGCAAAAACAAGCTATTCTGAAATGTAATAAAGGTGGACTGAAGGTATGAGCTTAAAAGTGCGACAAAATTATTCACCAAAACGCCTGAGACGTTTGGAATGCCACTGCTCCATTTAGGTTAATGAATTCTTCAACACATTATTGATCCTGATTGAGGGATGGCGTAATATAAATCCTTGATGTCAACATAGCACCCCATGAAACTGGTGCGAGAGTTATTGTGTAGAAACTGCGTTACTTTCTCTGCAGATCTTACACGAGAGGAGTCATCAATGCTCAGCAACTTAATTTTATGTCGCAAAGAGAAGGCGATTTGTTTCTGACAGGTTCCATTCTCTTAAACTACAACCCTCAAGGAGCAGTCACCTTTATGGGTCTTTGCGGTAAAGAAGATAGCTGGACAATTTTTCTTACTGAAGTTGATGGCATTAGCCTGATGGTTAAACTCTAGATTGTTAATGTTTCTTGGCACTGGACTTTGCTTTTAACAAATCAGATAGTAAGTGGCACTCAACTTCAGAATACACTGTATCTGTGGCCTTGGACTGACAGGCGCCTTTCGATACGACCACAAAACCACCGTTTATCAGCAGTTGAAAGCAAGAGGGCCCACCCTCTTAAATACGACACAGTTCGGCCTGTGGGCAAGTTCCTAAAGAGGGTTCAAACCGTGACACTGCATCAAAACATCCCGAAGCACACCTGTCACACTCAGGTCTGTGCGTGGAAAAGGCAACTCGTCAAACCATGGCAAGCATCTCCACAATAGTTCTCTTCGAAGGAACGGAAAATTTTGGTCCATAAGCACTTCAAGGACCAGACGAGGCAGCGACTCCAAGCTGAAGGTGTGCACCTTGTTGTCAAACTCTTGTGCCTGAAAACAAGCCAGGGAGTGGCTGGTTGACGGTGTCACGCACCGTTGACCAGGTGAAAGCCATCTGGAATGCCACTTTGCAGCCACTTTGCGCTCACTAGCCCGGAGCAGAGAAGCCAAGGCACGAGTGTCTGAAAACAAGGTACACAATGTCGACACTGAGTTGCTGCCTCGTCTGCTGCTTGAAGCATATACGGGCCAAAATTTGCCATTGTTCCTTCGAAGAGGACTATTCTGGAGCTGTTTGCCATACTTTGACGTCTTGCCTTCCTGTGCCTGGACCTGAGCGTGACAGGTGTGTTTCAGGGGGCGTTGGTTGATGGGGTGTCGTGGTTTGAACCATGCCAGAAACTTGCCCGCAGGCTGAACTGTAACGGGTTTAAGACGGTGGGCCCTATCGCATTCAACTGCTGATAAAGAAGGTGGTTTTGTGGTCATGTCTAAAGGCGTCTTTCTGTCCAAGGCAACGGAGGCAGTTAATTCTGAGTTCAAGTGTCACACAACAGCTGATTTGTTAATAGCAATGTCCAGAGCCAAGAAACTATGTAATAATCTAAAGTTGAACCATCTGGCTAATGTATCAACTTCAGCAAGAAACTAGCAGAGGTGCCAATGAGAGGTCAAAAGACCACCGTTACGATGTGAACAAAGCTAGCAGGGGGAATCTGATGTTTCATTGTCGCGACTGCGATCGTTTGCCACATCCTTTATGCTGTGAGGCGTAATTTCTTGTGCTGCATTGTGATAGACAGACACAGAAAAGTTTGTGCATGAGATGATCGAGGCCACTGAAATTGTAGAAAAAACGCAATCAATGTGTTAACACACCTTCTTTATCGCTCCCTAAGAAAGAGTTCATGCTCTTAAATGCTTCATATTCAACTTTCGTTTTGTTTTTGACAGATCCAAAGTGAATGTTACAAGGCACCCTTTCTTCATTCTTTTTTTAGGCCACAGTGTATATATTTTGATGTGCTTTCCAATAAACCTTCTTGAAAGTCAGCACTCGCACCGTCGCATTCCTTCCTCATCTTTCTCTTCTTTGCGCTGTTTTGACATAATGAATTACAAACAAGCCCATTCATCCGTCTTGCAAAAGTCAATACAGTCAGAGTAGCTGAGATAGTTGGGGCATCCTTCAGAATAATGCAGTCATAAAGACAAGGTTGGGACATAAAGACAAAGACTGTTATTGAATGGCTAATATTAATGTACTTTAGTAATGTGCTTGGTTTGGTTTATGGGGGTTTAACATCCCAAAGTGACTCAGGATGAGGGACGCCTTATGATTTTGCATATTGATATGCTGGGCTTCATAAGAGAAGAAGTACAAGTTTTTTAAGGCCAGCCGTAGAACAGGAAGCAATGAATCTACACTAATATCAAAGAATGAAGGCTCAAGCATGAGAGTGTAGCTAAAAGGTTATAATGACAAACATGAAAAGCTTTGGAGAAATTCAAGTCGATGACACTTGCCTAAAATAAAGAATCTAAATTTGGGTGAAAATCTGTTGTGAATTCAAAAAGTTGGATTGCACATTAGTAAAGAGAATGGGAGCCGTGATGAGTGGTATAGAAATATTAGTTTGAATTATGGTGGCAAGTAATATGCGGACTCATTTCGTGCTCTAACAGTTCATGCAAAATGCACATCAATAAAATAGGAGAACAGTTTGGGGATCAGAACGGTTTCCAGCCTTAATTATTGACAGGTCAGCTTCAGGTTGTCAGGGATAGAACCAAGAGGTTTGGATTGGCTAACAATTATTGGTAAAATCTGTCTTCAGATATCCTCAGTAGTTTAAAGTATGTCAGAAGGCTTCTCACACAGCCCTCAGGTACTCGAAAGCTTGTGCTTATCAATGACTTTTGAGACATGATGAGAAGCAATGGTTAATGCAGTGAAATGGGTAACAAATAACTGATTTTTCTGAAGAAAGTGCCCATGGAATATGCTGTCAAACAAATTCCCAAGGATCCTTCAATTAAGCCCAAAATGACAGTTTATGGGTAGCCACTTTGTTATAACCATCACATACAAAAAAAGAGACACCAGAAGCCCTCCTTATTCACTGAAAACAAGGGAGAATTATGAGACATCATTCCGGCACACAAAATCACACGGATGAAGAGAGTAGACTCCATGGACACCATATTTCAACTGAGGTTTATTCCACAACACAGGCTTTTTATGTGCAAAGGGGTACTAGTGATCCCTGGGGCTGAAAAGTATTTCCGCCACCAGATAACAATTATTCAGGACGGCAAAAACCAAAACACAAAAAAACATAGGGGTAAAGGTATCTTGCCACTCACATTAAACACATCGGCACGCCTATGCATCACCTACCTGGCTGACCCAACAAACATATTTGCCTCCAGATAATCTATTTCTTTTTCTGGAGCGCTGCAGAAGGGCTGCTGACGTAATTCTCTTTTTCAACAGAGATACAAAAGGCTTAAAAAATTTCCCAGCCCTTTCAAGTGCTAAACTTGCACAAGGCATGTGTTTCTTTCAAAAACGCCTTGCATGCTCGCTTGTGCAAGCAAAGGCGAATGTGCTCAGCTAAATGACCTCTGCCACTTAATGAATCAGCTGTCCTGCAATGTTCAAGCAAGCGTTCATTGATGCAAGCCTCGTCTGTCTAATGTAATGTTTGCCACAGGCAAGGAGGATGCTGTACACCATGTCAACCTCATGTTTAACGAGGGGTTTGGTGTGCTTAGTTTTGTAGGCAGGCTTTTTCGTAACGTCATTTATCAGGTGGCACATGCATCCCAGCTTTCCCAAGCTGAAAATACGACATGTACATCGTGTTTGTCACTGGCCTTCTTGAGGCGGTGTGACACCTGATGGCAATAGGGCACAATGACAGGTCACTGTTGCGAATGTGCGTTGTCTTCCGGCTTGCGCTGCCCAGCACACTTCATCTCTCGAACCTGGCTTTCTACCACTAAGGCTACAATTTCTCCTGTGAAAACTGCCTGCTCCAGTCTCCTTACTTGCGCATTGATGCTGTCACAGAGTCGTGACAGCGTCAATGCCGAAGTAAGGCGACTGGAGCAGGCAGGCAGAAAAAGAAATAGATTATCTCAACGCAAATGTGTGTTGGGTCAGCCAGGTAGGCAATGTTTAGTCACGCCAATGCATTCAACTTGAGTGACAAGCTAACCTTACGCCTATGTTTTTGTTTTTGCAACATTGAATAATTGTTACCTGGTCGAGGAAACACTTTTCAGCCACAGGGGTCACTAGTACCACTTTGCATGTAAAAAGCTCATGTTGTGGAATCAACCTCAGTTGAAGTATGGGGTCTATGGAGTCTACTCTCTTCGTTCATGTGTTTTTGTACACTGGAATGATGTCTCATAATTCTACCCAGAACCAATTAGCTCAGCTCTCCATGCTTAGCAAAAACAAGGCAGCAGTAATGAAACCAGTTCTCATGTGTGCACTTTTTCTTTTACATCTGTGACATGCGATGAGTGGCATAAAAACACATATTTAGGTTAACACACATGCATCATAATGTTAATATTCGTAGTCAAATAGTATCACATAATGCAGCCAAGAACATGCAGACATTTCGCACTTCATGCATAGAATGCAACGGTTAAAAGACGAGCAATATTGAATGTAAAACTTCAAATGGCCTGCAACCGGCCCATTCTGACAGCCAACTAATATTACTCATATAAACATGTAAACATATCAGGCCAGAGCAATCCAAACTGCTCCAAGCAGTAGCATTAAGGAAAAGAGCAATGAAAGTAAGAGAACATTTCATGGCAACCACAAGAACAAAGCACAATGCAGTAACAACTTACAACACAGCTTTTGACTTCATCTGGTGGCCACAAAATCCATGCCATTGACTCGGACTGGAAGACAGATGTGCCACCTGCAGATACCAATTTTCCATTATCACTATGACAGGAGTACAAAAACAAGCATGCGAACTCGGTCCAACAGTGAATATCACATGAATGTAAAAAGATCACGAAAAATATACTTGCCCAAGTATACGCAAATATACTTGCCCAAGTATACGCCTCAATACAAAGGAAAACTACCCTGTTTAAAATGCATCAGTTCCCCTAGCACTAGTAAAGGAATCTTGCTATGAGCAAAACAAATCTGCGTTCGAAAGCGTAGATAAACATCGTAATAACTGAGACAATTATTGCGTCACTTGTTTTCCTCAGAAACCAATTTTCAAACAGCAGAGTGATCGAAATGCAAGATCCTATACTCTGGGTAGCCAGAAACGCTATCGGTATCATAAAAAAAAAAAATCTTCACATACTCATTTAAAAATTAGATCCTGACGGCCGGAAATTAACTTTCGTTGGTAACTGCAACCTGAGACAGTGCTTTCTTTATAGTGGGGTTTGAATTCAGATGCGGAAAATGGGCACTGATCGTATTGGAGGGTTCCGGATTAATTTAGACCACCTAGAATTTCTTAACGTGAGCTGACATCGCACAGCACAGGGGCATTCTTTTTTTCATTTCACCTAAATCGAAATGCGGCTACTGCCATCAGGATCGACCCCACGACCTAAGGTTCAACAGTCTAGGGCCAAGCAAAAACCGCGGCGAATAAAAAGTGTTTCAATCCCCCTCAAAGTGCTAACGCTATCTTGAAAGACAATCATACATTTTACGCACAGCCAAAGTGCCGGTCCTTGAAACGTGCGCGGTGGTGTGAACAAGCATGGGCAGAAACGCGTAGAACGAGGCATATACGAGGACAAATCTGTGCTCAACAAGAAACAAAACGCGCAAACATGCGCATACCAAAATCATGCAAAGCTAGCGCACGCACGGTCGCATCCCCTTCGCCAAAACAAGTACCGACAGCGACAATTCTTGGCAGAGCAACTCACCGCGGCGACAACAAAAGCGCCTTAAACGCTGTTTATAGCATTGAACACGAATACTGCAGCAGTACGACAGGTCACCGTTCCAGCATTATATGCTTCGGATAATGCACGAGTACTGCTTACCTTTTCAGATGATTGCGTAGTCGTGCAGAACGCTGTTTGCCTTCGTGTCACGGGCACTACACCAACCAGTGAGATTTCAGCACGAGTGCTACGTAGCCGGCACTCTCTACCACGTAGTCACACAGAAGAAAATATTCCGGGCCTTATTTGGAACATTTCCACCGCGACACTGCCCGCGCGTCTTTGTGCCTGGACACCCATCCTGGACTACACAAAGAAGCGCACAGACTGAAAAGTTAGAGAGACCAGAAAAATGACACTTTGCCTCGAATAGGCTACGTCGACAGCACTGCGCGATTGTGCACCCTTGAGCAAGAAGAAACACACGCAAACCACAACACAGTTCACGACGGCTCACAATCCAAGTAGCGAATTGTAGCAAGCGCCGAAGCGCGATGCACGCGACGCAGCACCCGAACCGCCATGAGGGTTATACAGAAAAACAGCTACCGGCAGCCACCTGGCGGTGACAACCAGTTTTTGTTTCGGTTTCGTTGTGAAAAAGCTTGTATCCTACTTTTTATTTTATTTTTGGTATTTTTATTGGGTATTCAGCCGTATCGGCATCCACAGAAATTGCAGCGATTGCGAGCAATTACCACTGGTAGAAACGCGCGAATTAACGACCTGTTGCTTGCGCTGCGGTTGAAAAATGCCTGAGTTCTCACGGCAGTATGGCTTGCTGCTTTGCTCATTCACGAAATTACATGCCGATTTCTGTTTGTATGGGGAAGTTTTTTTTTATATTGATGGGAGATCAGCAAGGCTAACAAAATACCCAACGTAGCAGTCGTAGAGAGTAGGTTGTCGTAAAAACATGGTGACGCTGTTTGATCGGCAGCACGACGTGAGAGGCGGCAGCGTTGAAACGCGCGTCGAGAGAACAACCTCCACGGTATATGCTTTCTTGAGACTACAGTGAAGGTGTGCATTTTTTATAGTGGAGTTCTCTCATCCAACGTGAAAACCAAATCAATTCTTAGTATGAAATATGCTGTGTAATTTATATCCTCATATTGTATTTATATATCTGCATTTCTATTTTGAAAAACAGTGTTGTACTGGTAATTGTGTACCGAGGTGCATGTATAAGAGTGCAGCCTTGTCGAAATATTCTGTGTATATATTTGTATTCGTAACCCTTCTACAAAGAAGCTGTGTGGCCAGCTATGTGGTTAACAATTTGTTAATTGAATTAGTATATGTCTTGAAATGCACGCTCAATAAAATTTTCTGAATGAAATTGAGTGTTCAGATTCAGGCATGCAGGGCTCTGCAAACCTGCAATTTATTATTTTGTGAACAATGAAGTTAAACTTTTTCTCAAATATTTTGCTAATGATAATCTAAGCCCAAGTATATAAGTCGTTACTTTTTAAAAAATTTTTCTGAAACTGTCAAGTCAACAAATGCACGTGTAAAAAAAGAGAAATTTGTCTTGCAGTTTTTATTCTAACAGCATAAAGTGCCAAGTGTACGTTTGATGGATTTGACCCACTGAGATTGTTAGTGCATTGATGAGTTTCATTTTGTCAACCATATAGGCACATGCATATGCAGTATCTGCTGCCCAGCATCGGCCATTCAAATACAGCCATGGTTTGTGCCATGCCAAACAAGTAGGTACAGTCGTGGGTAAAAAAGATTAGCACACATGACGGAACACCAGAGCGCCGGAATGACAACGCCTGGCACTGCGGGTGGCGGAGAGGCTGATAACGGGAGTGCCGGGCCGTTCCCATTCTACAGTATTAAGGGGGTCTGCCACGGACAGTAAAATTACTGCGGACTGCCACGGACAGCAAATTAGCGGACTGCCACGGACAGCAAAACTGCTGACTAAAAGCAGCGCTATCATCTATTGTTCCCGCGAGTTCCTTTTGACAAACCATCGCGGACATAAAAAAACAGTAATAAAAAGAAGCCATCTGTGCTCATGATAACCGAGCCAAAATAAATTCCGCAAGCACAGTCACGTAGGGTTGGCACTTCAACGCTCGGGCGGTGCACGCTTGATAAAGCTTACTTCCTGCCACCCCCCCCCCCCCCCCCCCCTAGGCTGCAAACATGGAAACGGCCCGTTAGGCAGTTCTGCCTACCGCAGCGCCGCGTGGTGAGATATACGAATTCTGATCGCCAGTGATCTGTGCTAATATTTTTTGCTCGCGACTGTACACATCCATAGGCTCCCACCGTGGTTTCCACATAGTCCAGTGTTGCCTGCCAGGCCCACCGAGATAATCACGATGGATACCACCAAGCCCATCCCGTCCCACCGTGTTCACTGAAGTGTCCAGCGTGGTTTCCATTCAGCCCAATATTGTTTACTGAAAGTGCCAGTGCAGCCACCACAATTTCCACTCAATCCAGGGTGGCCCAAAGTCGCCATTAGTGCATCCAACATCTCTCCCATTCGCTCCAACAGCACCCAGCGTGGAAACCAACACTTCCAATCAGCCCACCGTTTTCTCCAACATGGAAACCAACACTTCCATTCGGCCCACCGTTTTCTCCAACATGACTTTTGCTGGAATTTTCAACAGGGCTGCGGCGGGGGCTTTTCATTTGTGGTATGCTCGTTATAACCGATTTCAAATTATGGCATACTACACCTTTGTTGCAAACGTGTACAGCGCAAGAAGCGGAATCGTTTGACGCCACCTCGAATGTCTTGCGTCAATTAGTCTTGCCGTAATAAAAGTTATAAGTGTCAAGAAGTCACGGTTTGGGGAACCAAAGGTCGTCGATGCGAATTCCTATATTGAGCTAGCCTTTGATTCGGCTAGTAATCTTATGCTCCGTAACGCGCCCAATCGTTTGATACCCTCCAAACATTATACGCCAATTATGTGTCCCACAATCTGGGTACGAAGGGTACGCCTTACTGGTACCATTTCAACACCTCGCACACTGGAGTACACTTATGGCAACGAAGGTGTACGACCATATGCGGGGTGGCGCGTTGTTTAACTAGGTTTGATTGACAGCGTGACCTCCCATGACGTCGACTACAGACTTCTTATGTTTGCTTCTGAAAATCGCGTGGACGGACGGACACGCTGGCGAGTCATGAGCCTATAAAGGCTTGCGACTTGTGCCCACAAGCGCCACTTGCAGCCGTCTGCTGCAGGAACGCAGCACTTGCCAAAGAGGAGGACAGGTGGGTGCAACAGTGGGAAAAGGTTCTGAAGGTCCTGTCGTACCAGAACACAGCCGAGGGCGAGGTGTCTTGCCGTGCTTCATATGCTTGGAAATAAGGGGAGCATGAATGCGTCGTGAGCGAAGGCGTGATCGGAACATCGGCGGAGACAAGCGTGACAAAGGCGTGATGACATCAAGCCGCCTGGCAAGAGCATCCAGACGACCCCTTTTATGCTCGTTAGGCTGCAGAAGTAACTGGAGGTGAAGTGGTAACGACGCTGAGGCTGGGATCCCGCGAGGAGTCCGCCACTCAGTCAGCGAGTTCGGCGAGCTTTTGGCACATGTCCAGTGGCGCCGCAAGGACGAGGACAATGTTTTGTGGGAGACGCTGGAGCAAGAATTCATGCAGCAGTTTCCTGCTGTGCAGAGAGGTCTCCAAGCAGCTGGTGCATGCGCCCGAGAAGCGGCGAAGGGCGGCTGTCACCGAGCTCTGTAGCGGTGTGGAGCTGCTGCAGTGAGCTGCGCTCGGACGCTGACTTGCGGTCTACGTGTCGGAGGGGTGGGCCGTGTCCGACCGTCACGTGTCAGAGGGGTTGACCATGTCCGGCCGGGTGCTGACACCCGCTGATCCCTAGGCGACGTCACGATGCAGGGAGGGCTCGAGATGGAGGAACCTGGTCTCTTGGCTGGCGATGTGCCGCAGTCGGAAGTGCGGCTCTACCTGCCTCTACTTCTCTAAGCTTGGGAGGGCTAAAAACTGAAGTTCCTCTCGCCTTCTTGAGATCAGGGTTCTAAGTACCCAGGTGCAGCGCGTTGCAGGGTTCAGAAGCAAATCCCTTGGGCTGTATACTTTTGACAATCACCGTAGAAACTTTTTCATGGCCTGATATTCTGCTTCTTGAGCGTGAAATTCTTTGGAAATGGGTCTTTGATCGTACCTTGAGAACACAAAAACACTCTTTGCGATGGGGCTATTTGGTCCCAGATGTCATTGCACCATAAACATGCACAATCATCAGTTATTATGAATCAGCATTACAGGTTCACTCCTTAGTAAATGCATAAGCAGTTAAATAACCGAGCACAAACATAAATATTCATACCTCAATTATTTTGCTTCGTTTACTTCCTAGCGCTCGTTGAATTTCGTCCAATTTCCAGCCCTTTAAATATATTGCCGCGAATCTTTGTAGCGTTTGTTTGTTGTGTTCATTTCTTCATGCTTCAAGGCTGCCGGCACGCCGCTTTATCGCTTCGTTTGTGACGCAAGACGCGCCTAGATTTATCTCGATTGATCGCATCCAGGCGGAGCCGATTCTACTTTGCGCCAGAATGTTCTAGTAACTTTCCAAGCTTTATCTCAAAAGTTCGCTATCAGCTTTAAAAAAAGCACGGCCGACAGCGGCGGGCATTCTGTTCGACGACTGCCGAGCACGCTTGTTTCTTCGCCGCCGCCGAGTGATTCAGTTCTTTGCGAGCGCAAGTGAGCCGAAAAAAAGAATTTCGTTTCGAAGACATCCTCGCTGTATTTCTGTTCGCCGGGCTGAAGTCGCCACTACGTGACAATATGCAGATGTCATAGCAAGAATGAACCACGCGTTTTTCGACGGAACGTCTAAGTAACGGAGCATCTTGGCCGTCCTGTGGTAGTCCGTAATTGTGGCCTTAAGGTGCACCCGAGTTGCCCTTGGCTGCGTACAACGCCTGGCCGTGTGGTGTATGGTGGTCAAGAAGATCCATTCTTTTGTCTTATCGAAGTGTCCATGGAGCAAACTGTCAGCGTCACTGGAAGAACCATTTTCATTGGAATTTTTGCGGAACTTTCTGATGACATATCAGAGTTGAGAGTGTACACTCAGCACTATGCACACGTAATGCCCCAAATGTGTGTGCTGGTCTAAAGTGGGCGCATTTTGTTGTATGTGCCGAAAAATGTGCTAGGGTTTTAACGTAGTTAATTAAACCGAGCAGATGTGCGAAGCGTATGTTTAGCCTGGTTGGCTCATGGTTTTGCTTTGCTGGGTCATCGGGACGATGATATCAGTCCGATAGTAGTAATAGTTGATGCAAAGGGTGTGCAATGCAAAGCGAGGGAATGTGTGTACTAGGCCGGTAGCACTATTTACGAAGACATGATGCGCAATGCACAGCGCTAGAGTGTGTTGTAGTTTAGCACGAGGCGTGATCAGCTACGGTGATAGCATAGTGTTCTCATTCAATCGCCGGCGAAGCTGCTCTGGTGGCACCGCCGCTGGTTGGAATGTCATTCGTGAAAATATTTATTATTTTGTTTATTTATTTGAGATTTGGCCAAAATCACACTAAAGGTCAAGCTGCAAACTTGGTGAGCTGGTTTTACCTCGCGAGGTAGTGCGTTTGCAACAAAACGGATATCTGTGTGTAAGGTATGTATTTCGAGTCCAGGTGGAAAGCTCTGAGAGCCATGCATGACTGTTTCTGTTGTAATCACGCTGCACCATTCGTGACTTAACCGCACAGTTCACAGGTCACACGGTTGTTGCTATCTGTAAGGTCCCGTAGGAAAGTTTGAGTAAATGCTCCTGCAATAAAACGCAAAATCCAAACAAAAGCATAGTTAAAAGGGCATGAGTGTTGCGACTTGTGCATTTATTTCCTCTATGTGTTATTCTGGCTATGCGTTTGCTCAAATTGTGCAATGTCAACTTAAGCTTCCATCTCAGCACGTTGTTTTGTTTCATTGACTGCAGCATTGTTTCATTTGCTGTCCATAAGTATTATGTAGTGTCGTTACTGTTTGTGTATGTGCACATTTACCCTGTTTTTGAGAATCGAGCAAAACTGGTATTTTATTGCAGTATAACAGTGCACATAATTTGGCAGCGCAGGCAGCTCGTGCTCAGGGCTGACATGCTCGTTAGCATACATATAAAGACATCTCTAGCAAAGAGCTTAAACGGAGAGCAATTTATTACCAAATTCATAACTTTTGCGTGAAACTGGTGGCTCCTTAGCTGTATTGAATATTGTGGTACCAGAGCAAAAAATATAAACAAAAATCTGCCTCTCCCGTAATCGAGAGTAGAGTAAGCATGAAATGTTTACGGGTATAACACATTGGTTATAGATGGTACTAGTCAAAATCTTGAAATGGGTCTAGTGTTCACCACACCACACTCTTGTTGTTGCGTCGAAGCGATCGCCTGCAATAGTGCGGGCTTAGGTAGGCAGCCGCGAACCGTGGCGGCCTGGTCGCTTTCGGGAGCGGCCGCATAATCATGGCGTTGTCGGCAGCGGCGAGCAGTCTTCTGCTATGGCGTATCACTCGCAAAGCGATCCCTTTCCGCAAGACTCTTCCTCCCTCCCCTTCACCAGGCTCCATTGCTTGGCTTAAACAGCTATGACGGTGGCGGCATTGAAACGCAGGACGATGCAGAAGCGTACGCGGACACGACGAGACGCAGGCCTGACAAGAATGTATAAGCAGCGCGTTCTAATAGTCCGCGATCATCTGCCTGCCAAAGGGGCAAACGTCATGAGCTGAAGGCCCAGCGGCCGGTCTTTTATATGCGCGAGTGTGGGACCGCAGCACCATCCTTGGGGACGGCGCGGAAGCGGCCCCCCACGGCCCTCTCTCGTAGAGTCTCGTTAAATCTCGTATGGTGCCCGGATGCTATCGTTTCAGTGCCCGGATGATCTCGTTTCAGTGCCCGGATGATCTCGTTTCTGTGCCCGGATGTTGGCTCGGTCTCGGCGTGACGTCAGCACACCGCCGACAACAGGAGCTAAAACCATTTCATGCTTAATAATAAAGGAATTCTACTCACCAATACATCACTACAATAACGACATTTTCTCCCTAGCAATGTCGTCGTTAACATCGGCTCATCAGTAGGGCCTGAATGTTTTTCAAGATAGTACCAAGAGTCCATATTTGATTTGCAAGAGGTGCAATAAAAAGGGGACACTCCAACCAAAATAGTGAAAAGCTTTCGCTTACTGCATCCAACACTTCACATGAATGTGCATGCTTGCGATAGATTGTCTGCGAAATTTTTTTGCTTTGAAAGGTGCCCATTTTTCAGTGATGGCACGTTGAGACGCACGCTAATAGGTTGCAAGAGGTCCCTGATGGTGAAGCCCTTCTCCGCCATAAATACATTATCATTGCCGGCCTGACTATGTCCGCATCAGGGCAACGACCTCTCGCACGTCGCTCCAATTAACCTTCTTGCCTTCACATTAGATTTCCTGCCGAAGTCTATTTATTGATCTTGATTTCGACTAGGCTGCCATTAACATGCGTTTGCTCTCTCACCAACTCTGCCCGCTTCCGATCTCTTAAAATTTTTCTTTCCATAGCTCGATGCACTCTCCTTAACTTAAGCTCAACCCTTTTCGTTAGCCTCCATGTTTCTGTCCATAGTTCAGTAACTGTAAGATAAAGCTGTTGTAAACTTTACCCTGAAGAGATATTGATAAACTGCCACTCATGATCCGAGAGAACCTGCTATATGCGCTCCACCTTATTCTTATTTTTCCAGTTATTTCCTTCTCATGATCCGTATCAGCGGCCACTACACGCTCTAAGTAGACGTATTTCCTTACCACTTTCAACACCTTGCTAACAGTTGTGAACTGCTGGTCCCTTGCGAGACAGTTGAACATTACTTTGGATTTCTGCATGCCAATTTTAAGACATACCGTTCTGCTCTGCCTGTCTAACTCAATGATCTCGTTTTGCAGCTCATCTCCTGAGTGACTTAGTAAGGCAATGTCATCAGCGAATCAAAAATTACTTAGGTATTCTTCATTAACTCTCATCCCCAACTGTTCTCAGTCCAGGCCTCGAAGCACCTCCTGTAAACAGGCTGTGAACAGCATTGGCGAGACCCTGTCTCCTTGCCTGACACCTTTCATTATTGGAACTTTATTGCTGACTTTATGAAGGACTATGGTAGCTGTGCAGTCGTTGCAGATATCTTCCAGTATTTTCCCATGACACACTTCTGCCCCCTGATTCCGCAATGCCTACATGACTGCTAAGGTTTCCACTGAGCTAAATGCTTCCTCTTAATCAATGAAAGCTTTATACAGAGATTGGTTATATTCTGCATACTTCTTGATAACCTGATTGACAGTGTGAATATAAAATATTGTCAAGTATACTTCACGAAAGCCTTCCTGATCATTTCATTGATTGAAGTTTAAGGTGTCCTCATTCTATATTCAATTACCTTAGTAAATAGCTTGAAGGCAATGGACAGTAAGCTGATTGGTCTAATTTTTCAATTTCTTGACGTCTCCTTTCTTGTGGATTCAGGAAATGTTCGCGTCGTTGTAAGCTTCTGGTGCGCTCGAGGTCATAAGGCATGCATAAACAGGGTGGTTAGTTTCTCTAGCACAATCTCCCCTCCGTCCTTAAAGAGATCTGCTGTTGTCTGATTTTCACCACCTGCTTTCCCCCTTTGCATTGCTCCTATGGCTTTCTTTACTTTCTTGTTATTGGAGGGATGTCCCATTGGTGCGGTCTACTGCCTATATTATTAACATTATGATTACATTGACTAGTGTACAGATTTGTGTAGGACTCTTTGGCTACTTTAACTGCCTTATGCATGAAGCTAATGAGTTTGCCCTCTATGTCTTTAAGCGCATATATCTAAGTTTTAGGCCGCCGCGGTGGCTCTGTGGCTCGGCTGCTGGCCCGAAAGACGCGGGTTCGATCCAGGCCGCGGCAGTCGAATTTCCACGAAGGCGAAATTCTAGATTCCCGTGTACTGTGCGATCTCAGTGAACGTTAAAGAACGCCAGGGGTCGAAATTTGCGCCGCCCTTCACTATAGCGTCCATCATAGCTTTAGTTGCTTTGGGACGTTAAAACTTCCATAAACCATGTGGTTTTTACCTATGCCTAGTTTCCACTCCACTGCTTTGTGCCACCACCGTTGTTTAGAGCATGCTCGATTTTCTCGATATTAAACTTTATGTCGGCTGCCTTGAGCATATTTATTAAATTTTATAGTTATGCCAGTTCTATTCTGTCTGTAGGGCCAGACGCTGGCATGCTTTGGCGTTTCTTCATGAAATTTGTCGTATCCTCAGATAGCTTGCTGGTTTCCTGTGGAGCCACCCTACCGCCTAATTCTACTGTGAATTCCGTAATGATACCTGTGAGATTATAATTCATTGTTTGAACACTAAGATTGTCTTTCTCATTTAGAGCCTATAACGGTTCTGTAGGAATATCCTGAATTGCTGTACTTATCCTCTTATCGCAGACTCGTTAATAGGCTTAGGTTTCACTAATTTCTTCCCTTTCCTCTTTAGATCAAAGCTAATTGGAGACCTTACTATTCTTTGGTCGCTGCAACGGGCCTTTCCGAGGCTCTCCACAACCTGCATGACACCAGGATGAGAGCATAGTATGAAGTCTATTAGTTTTAATCTCACCTTTGGGCTCTGCCATGTCCACTCCACGTTTTTCGTTTCCACAAGAAGGTATTCATGGTCCGTAAATTATTTCTCTAGGCGAGCTCTTCTAATAACTGCCCCCTGCTCTTCCTGGAGCCTATGCCATAGTCGCCTACCACATGGTCTCCGGTCTCCGTCTTGACTACCTATGCATCGATGTAGTGGAGAGGCCCCTGTAAGAGGACATTGCAAAGGAAGAAATAAAGATCACAAAAATTTATTTTTCAAGTATTTCTTTTGTTTGAATTGTAAGAGGTTTTTCGGGCACATGTAAAGCACAGCACGGCACAAAACACAAGGCGGGGAACGGCGTGCACCGACAGTTAGCGGTTCCAACAGCACCAACAGGAAGCACGCGCTCTACGAGAGCAGTCCCGATGCCGCGCGGGCACTTCTTCGTCATCACAATGGACCCCGGTAAAGGAGGAGCCATCCTGGCGACTCACGGCGTGGTGCACATCACAAGTTCGTGGTAAAGCTTGAGGCGGCTGATGTGAACGGTTTCACGGCCACGGCGGCAGTGGTCAGAGGACGGAGTCAACGGTTCCACAACGTAGTTCACGGGGGAACTCTGACAGACAACACCGTAGGGGCCGTGATATTTGGTGAGGAACTTGGAGGACAGGCCAGGAGGACCAGAAGGGACCCAGAACCAAACAAGGGATCCGGCAGGCAGGCGGGCAAAGGCTTATAAAGGTCGATGCCCAAACTTTCAAACGGACGGGCAGGGCAAGGTAAAGGCTGCAATGGTCCGGAAATGCGCTGCGATGGTGACTTGCGTCGTTGGCAGTCAAGGCATGAGCGAATGTACTTTCGGAGAAAGGTGTACATACCGCGCCAGTAGTGCCGGTGACGATGTCGCGTGTATGTTTTTAAGAGACCAGCATGAGCGTTCTGGGGCTCGGCATGAAAAGATGCGCAGACTTCAGTGCGTAAGTGGCGAGGCATGACAAGTAACCACCTTCTACCATCTGGCATGTCATGCCGGCGATAAAGAAGACCGTCTTGCAAAGTGAAGTAGCGGGCTTGACGACGAAGTGAGCGGGAGGGCGCTGGCGTAGTGCGGCCGGAAAGGAGATGTACGAGAGAGGTTATCGAGAGAGGTCTACAGCTTTCCCCTTTCCTGCGGAGCCCGCTACATCGGACAGACCGGCCGTTGCTTGAACAAGCCTTTGCAAGAACACAACAACAATTTAGAAAAAGGCAATGACCAATCTTATCTTGTTACCCATTGTAAGGGGTGCGCAGTGATGAAAAAGAAGAAGAAAAAGTGCACTGCTTTGTTAAGTCAAGCAATGGTGTTGTATTCTCACAGAGATCAAACCACGCGGGAAGTAGCAGAAGCATACTTCATCGCAACGGAGCAGCGGGGCTGCGTTAGCAAACCTTCGGTTGCTTTAAGTGATAACGAGATCGCGTTTCTTGGCAGATTTTGGGCTTCGGGCGCACGCTAGTTTTATCATTCTCATAGTTTTGTTTGTTCAATTTTGTTTTCATGATTACGCCTTCCTTATATACCCAGGTTTTCGAAATAAAGCCTTAGTTGTGAGTATGGATGAAAATCTGCGCTTGTCCTGTCGTCGCCTTTACTCTTGTGTCTAGTCTTTTGTGCGCTGTTTTTCAACCATGAACCTATACCAACTCGCCCAACTTAACGTTCTACTAGGTTATCCAGGCGTCTTTGCGTTGCTCCAGATGGATGTTTGGACGCCGTAACGAAGAGAGCACGGGGTCAGTGCTGGACAGGGTCGCATCGCTGGCAAGTAGCGGTGACCGGGAGAGCGCGTCGGCGTCAGAGTGCTTGCGTCGGGAACGGTAGATGACTCGAATGTCGTACTCCTGAAGTCGCAGTGCCCAACGACCAAGTCGGCCGGATGGATCCGTCAAGGACGACAGCCAGCATAAAGCATGGTGGTCGGTGACTACGTCGAAGGGGCGGCCGTAGAGATATGGTCGAAATTTGGTTATTGCCCACAGAATGGCCAAACATAATTTTTCGGACACGGCGTAATTGATCTCGGCTTTAGACGGTGTGCGGCTGGCATAGGCGACGACATATTCATGAAAACCAGGCTTCTGTTGTGCAAGCACAGCACCAATGCCAATGCCACTAGGCCAGTAGCATCCGTGTGGATCTCGGTTGGAGCGTTCGGGTTGTAATGGCGAAGTATGGGTGGTGAAGTAAGGAGCCGGTGCATTGTAGCGAAAGCATCATCACATTTGGAGCACCACGACGACAAGGAATTTTTGGCTTGAAGTCGCGTCAAAGGTGAAATGATGGTGGCGAAATTCCGGATGAAGCGATGAAAATATGAGCATAGGCCGATGAAACTGCGCAGTTCTTTGGGCGTGGACGGCTTCGGAAATTCGGCAACTGCACGAAGTTTTGCGGGATGCGGAAGGATGCCGTGTTTAGAGACGACGTAAACAGAGGATGGCCAGTTGGGGGGCTCCAAAATGGCATTTTTCAAATTTAATTGCAGGCCTGCGGTTGTGAGACAAGTGAGCGCTTGGCGCAGACGAGTCTGATGTGTCGAAAAGTCGGCCGAAAACACGACGACGTCGTCAAGGAAGCAGAGGCACGTCTTCCAGCGTAGGCCACGCAGGACATTGTCCATCATTCTTTCGAACGTAGCAGGGGCATTGCAAAGCCAAAATGGCATTAAGTTAAACTCATATAACCCATCAGGCGTGACGAATGCTGTTTTTGCGCGATCATCTTCGGCCATGGGTATTTGCCAATAACCAGATCTCAGATCGAGTGACGAAAAAAATTCTGCTCCTTCTAGGCAATCGAGGGCGTCATCTATGCGTGGCCGAGGATAAACGTCTTTCCGGGTTACAGTGTTCAGCCGTCGATAATACACGCAAAATCGGATAGAGCAGTCTTTCTTTCGAACGAGAACGACCGGGGAAGACCATGGGTTCTTCGAGGGCTGTATAATCCCGCGCTCTAGCATGTCGTTCACTTGCTCGGAGATGACAAGACGCGCCGGAGCTGACACGCGATATGGTCGCTGGCGCATAGGAGGATGGGTGCCAGTATCGATGGTATGAGTGACAGCGGAAGTACGGCCGAGTGGAGTTTGGCACGCATCAAAAGACGAACGAAATTCGCACAAAAGGGTGAGCAGCTGGTCACGGCACGCCTAATAAAGGTCTCCATCGATAGCACTGTACAGGACATCAGAGGGTGGTAGGTGACAGGGGAGCCGGGGTGAGAGCATTGAGCGACGGTGTAGGATCGGCCTCGACGTCGTCAACGACTTGTAGGAGTTCAGCCGATGCTACGTACCCAATGCATTCACCACGAAGCAAAGTCAAAGGAAGGTCAGATGATTGCTGATGAGCATGGTTGCTCTTCCGGAGGTCATCGTGAGGACAGCGAAGGGAAGCGGTTGGTTCCTGCGGCGAACGAGCAATTCCGAGGGAGTAAAGAGTACAGGTGTGGCGGGTGGGCCGGCTGGAGAGATACAGGACAGGAAGACTACAACGAAAGAGGAAGCAGGAAGTTCGACATCATGGGAAAGGAGAAGTTCCTCCGGATACTCAGCGGTTTCGGCAGTGGAGTCGTCGGGTAGGACAGGGCGTGTGACTTGAGCTCGAGCGCAGTCTATGACAGCAGAGTGTTCCGGCAAAGTCCCACCCAAGAATGACATCATGCGAGCAGGAGGAGAGCACCACCAACTCAATTGCGTAGATGACGGCTTGGGTAGCAATTCGTGCAGTGCAAGCGGCGAGCGGCTGAATTTGCTGGGCGTCAGCAATACGCCTAAAATACCAGGGAATGGCGTAAGAACTTTCTTGATGCGGCGGCTAAATTTCGCGTCCATAACTGATACGGCTGCTCCGGTGTCAGTCAAGGCACACATCGCAACACCGTCTACTACTACATCAACGACATTGGCGGGGGACGTCAGAGGCCTTGTAAAGTTCACCGAAGGCGCAGCTCTTGCCTCAGGAACTGCGCTCACTAGTTTTCCGGTTCACTGGGGCTGACGCGGTGGCCCATCGGGGAGATGGAACGGCGCCGCGGAGAATGGGAGCGGCGCGGCGTTGCGGACTGGTTGTGAGTTGTGAACGAAGATGGTGGCGAACTAGGCTGCATGCGGTAGTGCTGCGTGTAAGCTCCGTATGCTGATGGCGTCATGACGTCAGTAGGCGAATAGGTATGATTGCGGCAGTAGTGAGCGACATGTCCGGCAACGCCACAGCCAAAACAAATGGGCCTGCTGTCGCGAGTGCGCCATGGGCGACCGTAGGGAAGGGGGGCCGGCGCCACATGCAGCAGCGATGGTGGGGCGGGAACCCGTTAAGACCGAACAGGTCGCGGTGCCAAAGGCGGTGGAGCTGCTGTTGCGCCGGAGAAATTTCCCGAGGGATGTGGAGCCGGACGGGACATGACGGTGGCGTAGGTAAGCGGGGCAGCCACTGCCTGCTGAGGGACGGGTGGCATGGCATCCGCGATCTGCAGGGCGTCTGCGACCTGTGCCTGGATGGTCTGCTGAAAGGCCGGCAGAAGTGCTGGTGACGGAGCTGGAGGCGCATGCACGAGCGCCAGTTGACGCGCAACTTCTTCACGGATAAACCGTTTGACCTCCTGCATAAACTGGGGCTCTCCAGCGACCACGGCATCCGCGGATAGTACCTCGGCCTGTTGCAACGGGCGACGAGCGAGGACGCGTTGCTTGCGGAGCTCCTCGTAGCTCTGGCACAACCTGATGAAGGAGGCAACGGTGCCCGGCTGCGTGGCAAGAAGCATTTGAAAGACGTCCTCGGCGATGCCTTTCATAATGTGCCGGATCTTATCGGTGTCAGACATCTCAGAATTCACGCGTTTGCACAGGTCTACGACCACGTAGCTGGTGAACGCCTCACTCGGTTGCTGCGCCCGCTCACGGGAGCGCTGTTCAGCGCGGATTTCGCGCACACGAGGACGGCCAAATACCTCGGCAAAGCTCGTTTTGAAAGCCGACCAGGTGGTTGTGTCTGCTTCATGGGTGCGGAACCAGAGGCTGGCGATGTCAGGAAGGTAGAAAATAACGTTGTTAAGCTTCATCGTATCGTCACAGCGGTTGTGCGTGCTTACCCACTCGTTGGACGCCAGCCAATCTTCGACATCACTGTCACCTGTGCCGCTGAAGACAGCTGGATCCCGCTGCCGAGGCATGCCAGCGCAGATAACAGGTGCTGGCGGTACCGATGGCGGCGGCGGTGGCGGCGGGGCTGTGTCTCTAAGCATTTGGGTGGTAACGGTGTCGTTTCTCAGCTCCAGGACGGGATCAGAGTCCACCTCCACCATTTGTAATGGGTTTTTCGGGCACAAAGCACAAAGCAGAGCATGGCACAAAGGACAAGGCGCGGAACGGCGTTCACCGAACAGGAAGCACGCCCTCGCCGAGAGCAGTTCCGATGATGGTGATAATGTCCTCAGGCTGAATGGCACATACCCACGGCGGGGGATTGGCCAGGGTGCATGCCGCGCGGGCACTTTTTCGTCATCAGAGAATGAATGTTTTTTCTTTTGCACATAGATGTACTTACTCCAGCATGATTATTTGTACAACCATGCTGACCGTACCATGAATTCTGTTTTATTTAATATTATTTTATTTTAAAAAAACTGCGCGCACTGAGCCGAAACAGGGTGGGCGAGCAAGTCAATCAAACAATAAAAACGCAACACTTCAAACAAACAACACAATATAGCAATAATTGGTCAAAACTCATGGGACAATGGCTTAATTAGCTGATTACAATCTGCTATTGCGCGTGGAAAGAACGAAAATTTGTAATCGTCTGTTCTAGCGAATATAGGGGTTACTGAACTGGGATGATCTCGACGAGTTTGTATGGTTGGTGCCGGCGTTATGTATAATGAGGGATCCAAACCAAGGTTGTTATGTAATAAGAGAAATAAATTATAACCAAACTTTCTTCTACAATGTTCAAGTAGTTCAATTTTATTAACCTCTATCAACGTGGTTGGGGAGTCAGTCCGAGCATATTTATTATAAACCTGACAGCCCTTCTCTGTATTCTTTCCAGATTTTTTTACGTCAGATTTAGTATACGTGTCCCACAGTATGCATGCATATTCGAGTTTAGGTCTAATTATTGAAGAATAATAGAGTAGCTTGATGTTAGGAGGGGCATTTTGCAGTTTATGTCTTAAGCAACACAATTCTGGAAATGCAGCAGAGCAGATATTTTTTATGTGCAAGTTCCATGATAGGTTGCTACTAATGGCTACTCCTAGGTATTTGTAGTTGGATACTTGTTGAAGAGGTAGAGAGCCTAATTTGGTTTGGTTTATTCGTTTATTGGGGTTTAACGTCCCAAAGCATCTCAGGCTATGAGGGACGCCGTAGTGAAGGGCTCCAGAAATTTCGACGAACTGGGGTTCTCTAACGTGCACTGACATCGCATAGTACACGGGCCTCTAGAATTTCGGCTTCATCGAAATTCGGCCGCCGCGGCCGGGATTGAACCCTCGTCTTACGGGTCGGCAGCCGAGCGCCGAAACCACTCAGGCACCGCGGCGGGGAGAGAGCCTAATTTATATCTGTAGCTATGACGTATGGTTTTTCGGGGTATCGGCATATAAACACTTTTATCAGCATTCAAAATCATACCCCATCGGTCGTACCATTAGAACATGTTGTTCAAAGCAGTGTCCAGGTCCCTTTGATCTTCATTATTTGTAACTTCTCGGTACTGAATGCAATCGTCAGCGAACAATCGAATATGTACTGGTGGGTTAACAACTTGAACAATATCGCTGAAATACGAAAGGAAAAGCAGAAGGCCCAAAACAATTCCTTGGGGAACATCGGATGAAACTGGAAGAGAGCCCGAACGTTGTCTATCCACTTCAACAAACTGTTTGCGGTTGTTTAAGTATGCAGTAATCCAAGTTGCTATAATATCAGGAATGCCAATTTCTTTCATTTAAAAAAATAGTTTACCATGAGGAACTTCGTCATATCCTCTGCTCAAATCCAAAAACTATTGCACCGATTTGGCCATTATTGTGTATACAGGAAGCAGATGAATTTGCTACTTTAATTAGCTGTGTTACCGTCGAGAATCTTTTTATGAACCCGAACTGGAAGCTAGTTAGCACGAGATTTTTTTCTAAAATTTCGTTCAAACAGTATGCAGCTAATACCTTACAGCACGGGGACGTCAATGATATGGGACGGTAGTTCTGCAGAAGAAGACGGCCTCCTTTTTTATAAACGGGAACTATTCGGGCTGTCCTCCAGTCATAAGGTATTTTACCTGTTGACATTGAAGCGCGATAAATTATCACAAGGAATTGAGCCACAGTTTCCGCATAGCGTCGCAGAAGTGCTTTTGGAATGTTGGCAGGGTCACAGGACGTTTTGGTTTTCATGTTCAGAAACATGGAAAAGACACCAGGGTAAGTAATAAAATTCATTTCTACGGGATAATACACTCGGCTGTTGTTGGTACGTGTTCTCGGGGCAGACAATACGCTTTGAAAATAAATATTAAAATGCTGAGCAATAGCCTTTGGATCACACACCGTAGTGCTGTTCACTAAAATTTGTGACTGCTCTTTTTTCACTAATATAATTCCAAAACTTACTTCGCTCGGCTTTTATAAAGTTTTGAAGAGATGTGTTGAAGAAATAATCTTCTGAATCAAGTAAGGCACGTGCTAGATTGTCCAGTAATTCCTTGAGCACATCAGGATCGGCGAGTTTCTTCGTGTGCAGTTTTACCTTCGGCCTCATTTGAATTATATTTCGCCTCATCCATGGGGTTTTCCTTTCTTTCGTTTTTGTGCCTGTTTGGCACAAAGGTATTGATACAATACAAACAGATTTTTTTGAAACTGCGCAGTGTGCGCAGGCATCGGCATCATCGAAATCAACAAGGCAGCTTTCTTGATGTTCAATGACAAGTCACAATGTCGCGAGGGACAAACAGCAAATCTAACAACGAATTCGTGGAACCGATATTACGGGTTGGTTCTTGAACTATTTGCGTCAGGTTGTGGGTAAGCAATATTTTAAACAAGACATTGGCTTCCTTTGCACGGGTTCAAACACTACTGTAAGCGGTCCTTTGTTCCGAAGAGAAAACTTCAGAGTATAACAGCTGACCAGACAGTCCGGTTGTTTCGGCTGTTTAACTAGCGAGAAGATCGATAATTCTCTGTTACTATTAAAGGTCAGAAAACCACAAACCACTTTTTCTTTCAATTTGCTCCACCGAATTATGACTATTTCCACAAAACTTCTTCCTTGAGGAATCAGTAAATTTTCGCACATCAGACACTGTGACAATTGAAGACAGCTTGTTCGGAAATACAACCTATGTCTATGATTTGGCCACGAGCGAGCAAGCAGTTTGCGCATACAATTTCTTTGGAGGCTCCTACGGGCACATGCATACTCGGAACAAGGCGAAACTACGGCAACCGTTGGAGGGCTTCTCTCATGATCCGTATTTGTTTTAGCACTGAAATCGCACAGCTCACGGCCTTGTAGTATTTCGCTTCCGATCGCTGTGGCCGGATTGAACCAGCCTGCCCCAGGTCTACAACCGAGTACAATAGCCACTGAGCCACCGCCAATGAAATGAAGTTTTAATGCGGGAGCCTGTAATGCCTCATCGTTGTAAGCAGGAGCTGTCGACAGAAATGTCACGCTTTTCAGTTGGTCGAAACGGTCGTAACGTCACAGTGCGAGAATTTCAAACGGGGCCAATTGTACTTTGGCTACTAACCATGCAACCAATTAAAGGGATCGTATAGTGATGCTGCAAGTAAGTTTGAGTTTGGTTAATTGCATACTTAACCAATTAGTCCAATTAACCTTTCTAGTCAGACCAGATAAATAAATAAAACAGAGTAACAAATTGCCCGAGCTTGGGAATCGAACCCCGGTCTCCGGAGTGCGAGTCGAGCACGCTACCACTCCGCCATGCCAGCTCGATGGTTTGGAATGAACAAAGGTGTGTCTAGTGAATACGGTGTCTTCGTTCACTCCCATCTTCCTCCCTTCCCGTTGCGGCGAGGTTCAGGTGTGCACCGAGATATGCGAGACAGATACATTTCCTTTCCTAAAAAACCAATTTACTGACGAGCAAGGCGTATTTGTCCGCGTTTCAGATTGGTCCAAATTGTCGTGATGTCACCACGCGCGAAGTTTGACGGGTGTCCACCGAAATATGTGAGACAGTTACTGCGCAACTTTCTTTCGTCAAATACAATCTTCGTCTAGTGTCTACTGAGATATGCGAAATAGTTAATGCGCAATTTCCTTTCCTCAAATACAATTTTAATTTTCTTCACTACGGCCCCTCTTTCTTCTTTCACTCCATTTCCTCCATTCCTGTACAGTGCGGCTCAGGTGTCCAGCGAGACGACAGAGAATTACTGCGCCATTTCCTTTCCTTAAAAAGCGTTGCGTTCAAAGGGCAAGGCATCGCGCTGAACGGGTGGTGGCGTTCAATGGACTCCGTGGCAGCGCTACAACACGCTGTCGCGTTCCACTCCTAAAGGCGAAGCTTAAGCGTCATTAATAGGCAGTTAATTAATGCACCAAAAAAAATGTGAAGTGAACAATCGCGTAGCAGAATGCAGCACTCAGGCTTTCGCCTTTCAGCACTTTAGCCGCTAAAGTTCCTCGTAATTTTTTGTTTGTTGGTTTAGTTTATGAGGTTGAATGTCCAAAACAAACTCAGGCTATGAGAGGTGCCGTAGTGAAACTCTCCGGAAATTTCGACCACCTGGGTTTCTTTAACTCTAGGTGTCGAAATTTCTGGGGCCCTTCTTTACGGAAAGGAAGTGGCCATGCATTGTTTGTAACATAAATTAAACCCTGCAATATCTTTTCGTTACGTAATGGTGGCCTGATCGTTGAGCTACTGCTCACAATTGTGGGCAGTGTTGCAGGTGCTTTAGCAGAGCGACAAATTTAAGTGGCCAACCGGCCGGGTAGCAGAGTCGCCTTGTGACGCGCCGCAGGATAAAGCCGCTACTCGCATGGAAGCCCTCGCTGCACAGATAATTACCTTTTTATGATTTTTTTTCCGAAAAAGTTGCCCGAAAGGTTGAAGGGTTAGACACGCTAGGAAAATAGAAATGCTTGACTGACATCGCGTAGCGCTAAACGTTTCGTCCGACGGGCACTGAGGCTAACCACTTGCACTCACCTGTATTTACGTCGCAGTCATGGTAAAGCGAAAACAAACCTTCGGAGCAAAAAACTAACTACGCATGAAAATTCCGCGCCGGATAGCGGCAGCAGGGGCAATCCACACAAGCCGCGGCCCGCACCAAAACAGGAGGCCATGATTGCCCCCTGCGCCACCGGTGTTTGCAGTACTTTGCACTAAACTGCAGTAAAAAAAGCGGCTTTTGTGTGATATTTTTTTAGGGCTACAAAATTTTTACTTACTAATCTCTTTAGCGACGTAGCGATAACGAAATGTCTGGCGCGATGCTCTGACGGTAATCCAGAGAAAAACAGAAATGCGCTGGAATTCAGTGCCCTTACCTTTTTTTTTTCCGTGACCGTGCTTGTACCCCTCCTGTGTAGTGCACGGCACGGAACAATATGTGGGCATCCTGAGGACGAAGAAACTCGAGTGCTCCCGACGTGCGTACAAATATGCGTGTTACCGTTTCTGAGGCTATCTTACAACATGGCGGATTGCGCGTGATGGCCGCTGGAGGACAGCGCATTTATCATAAGGCCTATAACACACAAAAATGTTTCGCAAGAGTAATTTTCTGGCTGCTTCTCCATTTCGTCATATTTCCCTTTTATTTTTTGGTGATATTTTTCAAATCAGCCTACCACAGCTTCTTTTTCTTTGGCCGAAATATTTCTTTAAAATAATTAGCAGCGGTTCTTCTATTATTTTTGGCTGTTTCTTACCTCTGGCTTGACTTGTAGCTAGCGGCTGATGACCCGGGCCAATTTTTAGATTGCTATCGTGATGCCCATAGTTAAATTAGCCTCAGCTTCCATTTTGGCTCAAACTGAGGAGGTCAAATTTTGAGGCCAAATTTTGGGAGTGACCCGGGTCAACTTTGGAGACTGTCATCGCATTAAGGACATTTGAATTAGGCCGAAGATATATTTTTGTCTAAGTCGAAGATCTAATTTTGAGGGTGGGCCAAAATCGGGAGTGACTCGTGTCAAATCTGAAGACTACCATCGTATCAAGAACTTTCAAACTAGGCTGGAAATAAATTTTGTTCCCAATTGACGAAGCTCAAATTTTGCGGGTGGGGCGGCCAAAGAGACTCAGGGTATGAGTGTCACCCAGACTTCGCGCACTTTTACGTGGGAAGCTCCCAGACACCCTTAGAGCGTGTGGGGGTAGCGGTCTCGGACTCGAAGGAGATGCCCTCGACTCAGCGTGGCAAGGTCAGCGGAGACCAGCCACCAAGTGACAAGAGGTTTTTGGGCGTTCGGTGCCCAGCTTTCGCTGGTCGCAAGCCAGAGAATGGGTCGGAGCCAAAGGTACACAAAACAAAACAAGGTTTATATAGCAAAGAGACGATACAGAGGATTTCACAATCACTAGTACAAACACATACAAAGTGATTAACAAACAATGCAACTCGGTCAAAGTTAAACTCGAGAGGGAATGCAATACAAAGGCAACATTGCACCTAAAGTGCACTAAAACAAGAGAGAGAGGTAAACAAACAAAACACAATTTGTTCACCGGGCACTGCGGCAGTCCGACGACCAGAGTTCCACGACGATGCCGTCCCGCAGACTGGCGAACGTTGCCTCGTTGGTCCAATGCTGGCCGAGTGGTGTTTTCCCCGGGAGTCGAACGGGCGCGCTTCTCCGAAGCTTAAACGGCGGTCCGGACTGACTGATAGCTGTCAGCGTCCTTCTTTTATAGGCTCGCTCTCACGTCTGTTTGTTCTACGCGCCAAAGTAGGCGCGCACATACGCTTAGCATCTCCCGTCCTGTCTCCCTTCCTTTCTCTCGCCGGCCGCGCGTCCTCATTGGTTAAAGTCAGGAGCACGGCCGCTCGATCTCTCCTCCCTTGGGAGCGGCCTGCCGAGTCGCGGAGCAGACAAAGGGGAGAGTGTGATGCGGCTGCTTGCCATTTCGGCCGCTAGGGGCGCCAAGCATCGGTGAAACGTAAAGCCCCTGAAAAAACTAAAGTAGCGACAAGACGCCCTCCCTCTTCTCTCCTCCTCCCCTGCGCGCCGGGCGAACGACTTTTGTTTTCTTTGTGATTTCATGTGACTGCGGTGGCGACCTCTAGCCCGCTCCGAAGGAACTAACGCCCCTTTTCAATTGGTTGCGCCCGGATTCCTGTACTTGCCGAGTTCTTCTATATGTCTCCGCATTAACCGTGCGTTCCGCTGCATAAATACATCGGTGACTTAGGAGTAACATTTGCATGCTTCACTGAATCGTCTAAAGGCAAAAATGAGCACGCATAGATGAATTGTTTTGGTAGAGCCGCACGCGCACCGGTGCGCCGGGTTTTATGCGGCGTGCCAAGTTTGACATCGAGAGTGGGGCGTGCATTGAACGTGACCGTGAATCACGAGACCGTAGAATGAATTTGCGGTGATCTGTTTTGGTGAAGAGTATGCAAACAGAACGACCGTCCCCGCCGGAACGCTGGACGTGCTACAACGGATGCACAGGCTTGACATTCTAAAAGGCACCTGCAAGTGAAGGCATTCTTAATTCCCGTGGTTCATCCGCTCTTCTAGTGGCTTTTAGTTTTGGTCTGCTGCAGTGAATCGCGGACCAGGTAAGACACTTGAGGGAGTGCTCGAAATACGGTATGAAGGCCACGCTACGCGTGTACTTATCTGTGCCTCCCCTAATGTTCCTTCGCTTGCAAGAACTGTAACGATATAGACTCCCGCATTAAAATTTTCTTTGGAATAATTACTTAGTAAGGAGAAAACCTACCTCGCAAATATCCTTCGCCTGCCAGCAATGGGATAATAATGTTCTACATAAATGTTTCATCGGTATCAGTCATTTAGTGAAAAGCAAAACCTACCTCGCTTTTAACACATCTGTCCGATAATCTTCCATATTCGTATAGTCGCTATTAGAACACTGCACGGGCCTTAATTATTCACGCGTCCCGAGCCCGTCAACCTTTTTCGTTACCCGCCCCAGCCCAGCCCGATTTTTTCGATATAGGCCCGAACCTGGCCCGCGAGGTATAGACATGCCCGGCTCAGGCTCGGAAACAGCCCGAGTACTAAATGCACATCGGTAAAGCGAAAGCCTTTTGTTATAAGGATCTCATTTAAAAAAAAAAAAGCTGCTACAAAACTTATCAAGACGGAGATAATGGAGGCCTCACTGTGGGCAACGTTAACAAAAAAAAAACGTTTTAGCATTAATAAAAGAGGTTATCACAGATTTGCTCGCATTCGTAGCCTTCTCCTAACTAGTTAGGCGTCAAGGGGAAGCGAGAACGCGGAAGTGATATTACAAAGTATGTGACAGGAAACGCGCGACCCACTTACGATGGGCACTATCAGGCATACCCACAGCTACTGGTCATATTTCGAGAGTAAACGCAAGCCAGCGCGCGCTAGCTGGTGTTTCCACCAGCGGTTCCTACGGTGCCTTGACGATCCATATCGGCGCGATAATTCTCTTTTTGTCTTTTTCTTTAATATATATACAGATATATATAATATACACGCACGCGCGCGACTGCAGAATGTAACGCGTGCGCTTCACCATGTCAGAGCGCAGTTTGATCTGTATGTCTAACTGCGGCATGCGCTCAAATTCAAGGAACGTCACTCTAGAGTTAGACGTGTGCCTCGCGTCATTTACACGTTTACGTGCATTCAATCACGAAGCGCTCAACGCAAGCGCCCTTATGTCGAGCTTACTGCGGCCATACGCTCGATCGCGAACAAACCACTGCACAGCGTAGCTTGAAAAAAAAAAAAGGAAAACTCAGCAGCTATTGAAAGCACGTCCCTTACGTCGCAAAGTCTGGTCGATGGCGTTGCGTTCAAATTCGCCGGGCCAATTCTGTGTAACCAAACCTTCATCCGGCCCGCGTCGGTTTTCGATGGGATCGCGAAGAACCGCTTTCCGCCGTCGTGACGGTTCTTGCACCCGAAGGCGCAGCAGCCCGTCATGCCGCACAGATTCCGAGCAAAACAAAAGCCGCTGTTCACAGCAAGCAAAAGCGCAGTGTCCGCAACGACGCCTGCCGAACCTACGGTGCGCGGTTGGAGCGGACAATATGGCGTCTGCGGCCGCGGAAAGCGCGGGTTTAAAGGACTTTTGCGCGCGAAACCATCGACCAATGGGAAGAGGCGACGGGCGCAGGAGAGGGAGAGGCGGCGTTCTGCAAAGGTTGTCGCTACTTTAAAAATTTCCAGGGGCTTTAGTGAAACGCTCCCGGCAGGCCGGCGCGGTCTAAGGCTCGGAAGCTGAGGCTTTCTGTGTTTTCTCTTGCGTTTACGTGGTGTTCCTGTTCGAACTTCACTACGCTCACGTACGTGCGTCGAAAACAAGCATTGTGAATTCTTTTTCTGAGTGTAGCCGGGCACAACACTGGCGAATAACCGTAAACGCGGTGCCTTGGCGTATGACTTCGTCGAGCGAAAGAATGCTCCTCGGTAAGTTCTGCTGCACGTGCTCCTACCACGATGGCGTATAAGCTACGTTTTTTGCCAGATCCTTTAAGGGGCTTTCGATAATGCCTAATAACTGTTGTGTGCCGCGCTGCCTATCAAATGCTGCAAGAAAACCGGAACTTTGTTACCATGAACTACCGTCCGATGCAAACCTTCGGGAGGAGTGGTTACGCATCATCTCGCGGCAAGGTGGTGACAAGGGCAGCCAGTGGCAACCGAGCTCCACAGCTGTTGTATGCTCACTGCAATTCAGTCAGGAGGATTATCGACAAGGAACGAACCGCAAGTGCTCAGGCCGACGGCGGTTCCGACGAAGTTTCTCTTCGATCCCACATAAACAGCCGGTGACTTCAAAGAAGCGGAGAACGCTTTGTCGTGCGCAGCCTGACGTTCTTATATCTCAGACGACCGGTACATTAGAAGGTAAATCGAGAGGAATATATGCGGAAGAGAAATCTGCACACTCAGATTTCAGCACTGAACACGGCGGAAGCGAAAGTTTCAGAGTCCAGTCAGATGTAGCAGAAAGCCATTCTTCGGACGATTGCATTGGTGTCGAGGTATGTCGGATAAAGGAGTGTAAAGATGAATGAATGTCAGACGTCATTCAATTTGACAGGCTTTTCGACGAGACTAAAACAAGAGCTCATCGCTTCGAAATGCAAACCCGAAGACTTAATGAGCGACTGCAAAAGCTGCAAGAAAGTTATGACGAAGACCGCCAACGATTGAAACGTTATGAAGATGACCGAGCTGTGCAGGCCGCAGTGAACATATCCAAGGCTGCAGCAGACGGTGACAAGACTGCGAAATTTGTCTTGGAACAGGTCATGAACTTTGACAAAGCAAGACCAGCTTGGGACGAGCCAACATTGACAGAGTGCATATTATGGAAAGCAACGTCCTCCAAAGGATACGACTTGGTGCGCGGAAGAAAGCTTCTGAAACTACCGTGCCGAAGCACGCTGCACGAGAAGCTGTTGAGGCCACTCCTAGCCAACTGGGCAGGAGACGCGAATAGCTCGCTGGAAAGTATCCTGAAACTTTCGCGGAAGCCTCTGTCCCGAAAAGTCTTGCATCTATAGAGAGTACATGTTCGACGAGTGGTCTTATTAAAGTGTTTCTAGCTATTCCCTTTCATTTTTGTGTGCTGCGTATATTTATTACTGTATCAAAGGTACACGAAGTATCCTTGTGCAGTTGTCAGAATGATGTGCTCGTCTCGTGAGGAGACACATGTGAAAGTCTCGTGAGAAGACACATGGTTCGCCTTTAGCCCCTCCTCGACATAATTCACAATATGTCGCCAACTACAAGACTACAGAGCGAGCAGTGGCGAGTACAGGAGCGCTCGCGCAAGGCCCACCGCCACCATTAAAGCATGCCATGGCCATTCGCCGTGTAGTCTTGTCTTCGGCTCACCGTCACGTTACAACATGTATTTATGTCCTGCATAAGCGGAAATGTACGGAGAATCGTTACAGCTCGCCGTCTTTTATATACATCAACAATAATGAGTAAAAAAATTTTCTGGTTATCTGAAGGCGCTCTGAAAAAAGTAATAAGTGCGTCTTTGCCGTAAACAAAGGGCATGAGTTGAGCATGCGTGGACAAAACAATGTCAGTAGTCATTATGGCAATCTCAGTTGCGTGTTCTGCATAGCTTTCTGTGCTGCGAAATTTACCGACCACGCGGATATCGAAAACATCCGCGTACGCGACCGTGCTCATTTTATTTGCGTTTCCAAAGGTGTGAAATTATACCCGGCCACCCCGTTCCCTACTTTATACCATTATGAATACTACAGGGTAAAGAACCAGTAGATCAAAATATAATTTTTATTAAATTTCGCAGCCCTAATTCACAGGCCTCCGAGGTCCAGTGCATACCGCGAGGTGCAGTGCATACACCGCAAAACTGCAGGCAACGATTCCGTTAAAAATGCGCACACCGCCCCGCCAGCGCTTCTACTCCTTCACCGATAGCCAGCGCCACGGCCGGCGCGGCGGCGCAAGCTGGTACTTCCTCCATCACAGGCCGCGAGGCGCATTCGGCAGGCCGCTCCCAAGGGAGATCGAGCGGCCGTGTCAGGAGTCGTTTCGCGAAGGTTCCAGCGTGTTCTAGCGTGGCGCCGTCGTGGCGGCGTAGCCGACGTCCGAGTGTAGAGGAGGGGGACATGTCTTAGCGCACGCAAGGCTTCCCCCTCTTCCCCCGGTTAACAGAAGAAACGACTCGCATGTTCTAGAGCAATCGGCGGGGATGACTCATTTCCTCGGCGCACGCCGCGGCGGTGGAGAGAGAGGCACGCGCTCGGCGGGGGCTTTCCCTCTCTCCCGCTGGGTTCGCGCCGGCGAGACGCCGTGCGCAAGGCGGTTTTTCTTTCTTTGTTCCTAAAATGCGCCGAATTTTGTGACACTGCCCCTTCCTTTAAGAATATTGTGTAACAATATTCACAAAACACAAAATTCGCGCGCACATGCATGCGCTCACAATGTCTGTGGCAAATGCCAAAATACATACATCAATACCTTGATGCTTTCACATACATAACACAGTACAATAGACCGATTGCACTCCAAAACACGCCGCATTTCGGCGGTACAATTCGCGCGCACATGCACGCGCTCACAAAGTCAATGGCGAATGCCAAAGTGCATACATCAATACAATGATGTTTCCACATACGTAAATCAATGCAATGTTCACAATGCACATAAAAACACGCTGCGATTGGGCAGGTCATTATCACAACATTGCAAACATGGAGAACACAGATACAAGGCACACTTCCGCCTATACTTCCAAGTTTGGTCTACAAAGCGGGCTCGGAACGGGATTGTTTCGCTCAAGGTTTCAGTCGCGCTTTTAGTTCTCTTACGCACGGGACTCTGACTTTTCTTTCTGTCGCGAGCTCTGCTCTTCTTTCGCCTTGTGTTGAGGCTTCTCTTCCTAACGCTGTTTTGGCCCAGCTTCCTATTCGTACTGCTCTCTGTGCATCGGTTCATGCTTCGAACCCTCCCTCTTTTCCTGTGGCTAGCGCGTCTGTTGCGAACAACTTTTACGCCAGTTCGCTCACGACGGCTCCGCTCCTCGTGTTCTATTTTTCAGTGCGCGCTCTTCTGTCTTCTTTTGCGCCTCCAGACTGAGTCCTTGCTGAAAGTTGAGCTTGGTCGTGTGAACTTTTTTCTCACTTTGCTGCGATGTTCCCGCAGTTCACTTGGACTCGACTCAGCTGTCTTCAGCTTTGTTCTGTCCCTTCCAGTTTTCTTCCTGAATTTTCTCCAGGGCTTCTGTTTTTCGGTTTCACCTGCTTCTGTGGTGTCCGACTCATTTCTCTTTCTTTTTTCCTTCTTCCAAGCTCTTCTACGGAGCACACCTGCTTCAATGTTAGTTGCGTCATCCGAGTTCTTATCTCGCGATGAAGCCATTGGTCCAGCTCTCTCTTCTTCTTCGTGGACTGAACTATCCTCTCTTTCCAAGTCCTTTTTCTTCTTTCGGAGCCTTCCTTGTGAGGGGCATTCTGAGCATGGCTCATTATCCCTTAATGACTTATTCTCCTCACTTTCGCTCAGTGTTGCTTCCTCAGCTTTCTCCGATACTTTTCTGAGCTCCTCAGTTTCAGTGCAGTGGTGCTCCATTCCTTGTACTGCACCTTCTCCTACCTCAGCGGGAAGAATTTCCTCGTCTTCCTCATAGGCGGAAATATCCTCGCCTTCCTCATCGGGAAAGCTCTCCTCGCTGCTCGAGGGTTCACTCGGAACGGTTTCCGTGTTTTCTCTGAGTGCGCTCTCCTCAGCTATGATTACGTCGGAGCATTCGTTCTCTTCGACATTTGAGCGCTCTATCTCGCGGTCTCTACTCCAACCCTCAGGCGTGCAGCTCAGTGATTTGTCTCTGGAGCTGGAGCTTCTTTCGTCGTCTTGAGGCAACTTCTTTAAGGCACTCTCTGACTGAAGCGTCAGGTTGTCCTTTACTTCAGTGCGTACTACCTCAGCAGTAGCTACACTTTCAACTTCCTGAGGAAGCGACACTCCGGTCGGTTCTTCCCTCTCTGTGATTTCAGCAGGAACAGGCTGTTCCACAACCTCATTCTCACTAGTGGAGCCAGTTACAACCTCTTCCGTGGTTGTCAAGGAATTAGCTTCCTCTCTCTTCCACCCGGCCTCTCCGGGGGTAAGCTCCGCTTGCTCCCTGACGTTCCTCAAACGCCGAATTTCAGCAATCTTCTTCTGAATGATTGCCATCTCTACTTCAAAAGCTCTTTCGGCTGCTTCTTCTCGCCTTTTCCTTTTTCTCTCTCTTCTTTTTCGCGTTTCTTTTGCCTTTCTTTCTCAGCGGCTTCTCTAGCACGCTGTCTTTCTTTCTCCCTTTTTTCTGCTTTTCTCTGCCATTCTCTCTCTCGCTCCAAAGAGAGCTTCTCCGCCTCTTCTTGTCTCTTCTGCCATTCTCTTTCTCTCTCTTCTCGAGCTCTCTCTCTTTCTTTCTCGGCTTCCCCTTACAAAAATTGTTTTTGTGATTATTTAGAAAGTCTCAAATTTACTCATTAAAATGTAATGAGTTTCTTTTAGATCTGTATAGAATTTTTGTCCAGAGTTTCAATAACTAATTGGCCACCGCATTGTTATAGGAACACGGCTAACGTCCTTTAAAAGAAAAACTGTAATGAGTTGCTTTAGAAACTCCTTGAGGAGTCTCTTTAGAAACCCTTTTGAGCACACTCATTTCATTGTAATGTGCTGCTTTTGAATCTGTATAGAATTTGGCTACAGTGTTTTAATAACTAATTGGCCTCCGCATTGCTATAGAAATGTGGCTAATGTCCTTTAAAAGAAATTCTGTAATGACTTGCTTTAGAAACTCCTTGAGAAATTGTTTAGAAATTCTTTTGAGTGTACTCATTTCATTGTAATGTGCTGTTTTTGAATTTGTGTAGAATTTGGGTACAGTGTTTCAATAACTAATTGGCCACCGCATTGTTATAGGAACACAGCTAACATCCTTTAAAAGAAATACTGTAACAACTTTCTTTTGAAACTAGTTATATGAATTTTACGTAAATCCATTGGAATGCATTTATTTCATTGCAATGTGATGCTTTTGACACTGTATAAGATCTGAGTAATGAGTTCCAATAACTAATTGGCCACCACATTCCTATAGAAGCCCAGCATGTACAATGTAACATATATGATATGTAACCACTGATTGCTGTAAGCATGCAAGAAATCATACAGAGCAACAGCACACGACATACAATCAACTAACTTTATTTCACTTAGCAACTTTTACAGCAGCTTATGGAAGTGAACATTTGCAACTCCTGGCGAGCCTTAGTAATTAGCAGAATTTATGATGAAACTGATAGGAGACATGGCACACGAACAGTACGAGCACATTTTATTTTGAGACAATCAAGTAATTTTAGATTCATTTTCTGCGCCACATGTGCAACGAAGATCACACCTCAAAGAGAGTATGTTTTCACGAAAAAACAGTGGAGTAGCGACTCAAACAAATACTGCCTAGCCTTCTGCCTTCAACAGCTCTGAGTATATGCCTGCCTTAATTTTATTCACTTATGCCCTACATAAGGTACACAATGCTAGTCGGAGCCACAGCAAAAGGCTAGCTGCATGTTCATTCTGTGAGAATTAAAAGTTAGAAAGCACTGTATGCCTTTATGTAGTATTCTGAAAGGATATCATTTACAGCTGTCCCAAGGATTGCGTGCACAGCAGAGTGAACATGATGAAGGAGTCACAATTGTTTTGAAGAAGACACGTGAGATCTACTTTCCAGAATTAAACTGCCTCTTGTTAGAACAGTACACGCACCTAATTTTGGTGGCATGCTTTCTTCTCCACAGTAATGTGGAAGACACTACTACGCATGGATCACCGGGTGGTATTCAGCTGCAAACTATAAATAATTTATAATTGAATTTTTCCCTCATGCTGTTACGGGTTCAACATCCGAACAACGAATGTAACGTTAACGTGCCCTTATAGGTCACATGAGGCATGAAAAAACAGCAAATTGCTGCTTCTTCATTTGTTGTCATTCCGGCTGTTGAGGCTGCTTGGCTTTAGCATTGTAGCAAATTAAAACGACAAAGCAGTGATTATATCAGTTTCTTCATGTCTCCTAGACCTGTAAGCACACTTTGATGTCACAGTGATCGTTCGGCTGTTGAAACCGAAACAGCATGAGAAAGAAATTGAACTGTAAATTATTTAGCAGGCATACTAGAATACCATATAATAATCCATGCCTTACGAATCATTACAAAGCAGAAAACATGCACCCAAAAGTTAGGTGTCTGTACTCCTTTGAGCAGGAATAAATTCTTAATTCAAGCAAGACGCAAAGTACAAGAATGACAAAACAAAGTACATTATTCATTTATACTCTACATGACTAAAAATCGTCCCATGAGGATGCAAATTTCAAGCAGTACTTTATGTCTGATACTGAGCAATAATGAACCAGATAGCCATCCTGCATATTACCGTTTGCTACAAGGACGCGCCTTTGTTGGCATTTTAATTCAGACTGGTTTGCACTACTCGCTATTAACCACAAAAAAGCTGTACATCAAATCTGACTGTGCCAACAAAAGAACTGGTTTCTTTCATTACATATATGTAACTTGTGTTTTCCTACATTGCTTCACATGTACAAATTGATCCAACCATAGGGAATACAGGGCGGCCAGAATAGGATGCTTGACAGTTGGCTGCTCAATAATCCTTGTTAGGTGACAACATAAGCTGTGAATGTCATCTGTTACAGCCCCCTTTCTTCACTCAACTGCCGCTGTCCACAGGCAACTAATACTATACCTATGCATATGCTTTCCTGAGCTGAGTTTAAGTGTTGCCTGGATTCAAGACGGTCAGCTTGCCCAACAATCTAAGAGACCATCATAAGCAGGCTGCAAAATTCACTGCTAAAGAAAACTATGATATGCTGCAGTAATCAAGTGAACTGAACAAAAAGAAAAATGAGAAGAAAAGCTATATTCGGTTTAGAGGAGAAACAAAACAAATATTTCGAAAACCAATCTATTACATTCCTTTGTAGTAAATAGTAAGGAGGATAAATGTGCTGGGATATTAACAACAAACTCAAAGCACACATTTAAAATATGCAAATGCTTGATACAAGATCTGACTTCCTAACTATGCTGGTATAGACATATTTAGTTTAGAATTCATATCTTTTAATTGAGTGCATTATTCTGAAAATAAAAATTGGTCAAAAGGAGGCAGCTGTTGGTTCATATCGGCACTTCCATCTATTCTTTGGATGTGACCTTCATTGTGCATATCCCACAGTACAATAATTCAATTGCATAGATACCAGCATTTCCATTCATAAACTGTGCTGATCACTTGCAGTAAGCCAATGATGTGACATGGCCGGTGGATTATTAGGTGCATCATTCTTGTCTGCGCAGAGACGAGGAGGTGTCAGGTAGGCACCACCCATGCTTGCCAGTCTGAAGTACCCAGATGTCTGCATACAGGCCAAAGAAAAAAAAATCAGTCAGTGAGACCTAGCACACAACTGCTTTCACACTAATGCAAACAAAAGCATCAATCAGATCAGAATCTACAAGCAGTAGTACTCTAGTGATCTAGCTTTGAAGAGTACTAACAGCACAATACAGAAAGTATGATTTCAAAATAAATGGCATGTACACTTCGAAAAGAACTATAAACACCACCCAGCTGTGACTGATACTGCTGCCAGACTAGAACATTTCATAAGAATGAATAACTATTACATTAGCCTGTAACAGTATTCATCTAATACAGAATATTTATTGGCACTATAATGCAGTGACAATCACAATCACTTTTTTTAGAGAACTAATTCACCTGTCTTCTGTGTTTTACAAGTGACCGATTAATTGCGGTAAGTAAATTAGGTGCAGTGAAAACTGAGAACAGCTGTCACTCAATCTCAGTAGCTCACAGGCAGCACAAAGCGTCTACATCTCAGTCTCTCGGAATGGCTACTCAAACACAGTAATTGCACTCACTAAACATCTGACAAGATGGTGATGCCGACGACCCCCCGTTAAGCAAAGGGATGGATTCTGATCCTGCTGCATTTAGAAAACTTTTCACTTCCCTGCTCCACTAATGCTGGATTGACACTGCTGAAATAGTTGTAGAAAGATAGCAAGTGCGTTACAATGTCACATAACTATTTTAAACTGCTAGCCAGTATAATCCATTGCATTCATATAAACGACTCCATTCAGTTACATAAATTAAAAACACGATATCTCTAGCACTCTGGTACCGAGATCAATAAAGCTATATTCCAGTTGCTGCAGAAAAGCAGTGAGATTACAGCCAGGCAAATGAATCAGCACCAATACCACAGACATAACAAAACACAATATAAAATAATCAGCTTTTTACGGCATGACACTACAGTGCAAGTGGGAACATCTCGGCCAAATCCAAGTCTCAGTACTTCTCTCTTTGGTAAACTCTGGAGAAACCGCATGCGTCACCATAAATTCCTTCGAAATAAAATTATTTCAAAGCATAGTCGAAAACATCATGCGCAGTTTGCGATGGTACAGCCGTAAGTGTGCAATTGATTTTTGCACCAGTACGAAGTATGCTTGAAATGCCAAAAAAAAAAAACAGAGCCAGTGCCCACAAACACTCTCTATGAGCGAATAACGCCGGAAAGAGATTACCAAAAGTTATTTTCGCGGCGAAACTCATCCGCAACATTCCTCTTGCATTTGACGTGCGCAACTCTAGTCGGTTGTATAGCTACATCGTCATTCCACTTCTAGGCACTGAACGGCCTGAGTACTGTGAGCATTTGTAACGTGGACTCGGCAGACCATGTTTTGTTCAGCTTGGAATTATACCCTGTACACACGAACACATACAAGCACGAAAAAACTAAACGCCGGGAACTACTCCCACTGAGAAGCATACGTCGTTCCAACACAGTGCTTTCCGCTCGTTGGTCCCAATCATCGCAATAATGAGCACAACTATATCATGAGAGTAAAAACATGCAACTGTACTCCATGTCACAACTTCGTCGCTGCGGAGAGGAAGTTATAGGCGCGAAGCGACGGTTTCCGTGGCTGTGTGACAGGTTCGCGGTGACGTGCAAACAGCGCACATGCGGAAGCCGTTGCATCGAACTCAAACTTCTACTGCACTCCGAAGAAGTTGTCAGACAACACCCAGCAGCATTTACAGCACTTCACGCACCCCAGTACAACATTTTGGCAGATAATTTCAAGAACTGTACTCACATTCGTAAGCAATCACACAAGGTCGTTCGTTCTTCCACGTTGATGCCGGCATTGTCACGGCGTGGTGCAGGGCGCAATACGACGTCCAATATCTTGAGAAGAACTTCAGGTGCTTCAGAAGGTCTTTCGAAGCGCGCAGGTCACGCACCAGTTTTGTAGCACATTCGAAAACCACAGCACGAAAACACCACACAAGGCGCAACAGCAACAAAAAAAAAAAAACTACGCCCGAAACGCCACCCGGCCGGCCGGCAACAAATGGAACATGGCGCCGCTGCTGACGACTTTGGGATTGGACTGGATTGGCTTCGGTGTGACTTTTTTTTATTTTTTGCCGCTGCTCGTGGACGAAGTTTCGATTTCTGTTTCCTTGGGAGAGCCGGTAACTCTGTGGTGCGAAATTCATTCTGTGTGGCAGGACTCATAATTAGAAGTGCTGGCATTTCTACCAACGTGGTTCTAGACGCATCTCCCTCCCTTGAGAAGGCAACGCCTGGTTCAGCGTCCTTGAGTCGAGGATCGACTATCAGACTGCGCGGTAGGCGTCCGCATGAAGCGCGCGCACATCTGCTCGGACTAGAAAAGCCAGCATTGCACCTAACATAGAGTTAATACGCACCTAACGACTAAATACTCAAGGTGGGGCCATGCCAGCATGGTAAAGGAATTTTCGTCACACAGTGAAGTTGAATTGTAGGCCTGATAGCTGGTCTGTTGAAAAATGTGGGAAGCGCTTAAAACAAACAATATTTATTAATTTATGTCTACAGATACTAGCGAAGATAAAAAAAAAGCACGTTAGGAACATAATCTTAATAATGGGCCTGTTTACTGTAGCGGCTGCCCGTCTCAACTACAGGTTTACTCTTTTGCAAAACTCACGAAGTCAGCCTCTCTTTACAGAGGAAGGGGTCTTTACCATTGAGGTCATTTTTTTTAAGAGGGGGGGGGGTGGCAGAAATCGGGTGCAGCGCTGGAGAAATATATTGTCCGAAAAATGTCGCGCGCCTCTTGTGCACGCTTCTGCCTTGTGTTGTTGCGGCGATAACGGATTTAGGCGCAACTCTGTCAAGCCGTCAAATGAACCGTCACCACGCTGCAGTCGCGACGGAACGTTGAAACGCAGCTTTGCCAGGCCTCAGTGCTGCACCAAACTCCCGACCCTCGCGAGCCGCAACGCCATGGTAAAAGTGTTTTTGCGATGCTGGAAAGGTGACTTACGAAGTTTTGGAGAGGCTCTGCTAATACTTCACCGAATTACTGTCGCACCAGAATGCAACAGATTCTGTTTTGACTGCGAAAGGAACGAATTCATTTAGCGAAGGCACGAAACAAGCTCTAAAAAATTTGACTCATTTTGAAGCGATACCGAGCCATTTCTATAGAAGTTATTTTGACTGCCAACGAAGCGAGTTCATATAGCGAAGGCACAAAACAAGCTCTGTAAAATTCGACTCATTATAAATAAGTCTTACGGAGAAAATTCTATTTAATTTGTTTTGACTGCGAAAGGAGCGAGTTCATATAGCGAAGGCACAAAACAAGATCTATAAAATTCGACTCATTATAAAGTCTTACGGAGGAAATTCTATTGAATTTGTTTTGAACGCGAACGGTGCGACTTCATATAGTGAAGGCACGAAAGAAGTTCTATAAAATTTGGCTCATTATGATGTCTTACTGAGGAAATTCTATTGAATTTGTTTTGACTGTGAACGGAGCGAGTTCATATAGCGAAGGCACAAAGCACGATCTATAAAATTCGACTCATTAGAAAGTCTTACGGAGGAAATTCTATTGAATTTGTTTTGACTGCGAACGGAGCGAGTTCATATAGTGAAGGCACGAAATAAATTCTATAAAATTTGACTCATTATAAAGTCTTACGGAGGAAATTCTAATGAATTTGTTCTGACTGCGAACGGAGCGAGTTCATATAGTGAAGGCACGAAAGAAATTCTATAAAATTTGACTCATTATGAACTCTTATAGAACCAATTCTAAAGAATCTCTGTTGACTGCGTACAGAGCAAAATTTTATAGTTAGGTCTCGTTAAAGAGTAAATAGACTACTTAATGAGCTGACTCGATAGACAGCGAGTTTCTATAGAGATCCTTTAGAATCATTAGGCTCTCCATACATGTTCAAAAGAAACTCGACAACCATTTTTGTAACCCGAGCCCTCTCTCTTTCTTTCTCGGCCTTCTCTCTTTCCTGGTCCACCCATTTACGCAGTTCGGCTCCGGTCATCCCCATCTGGAGACCGACCTCTACTAGCTCCTTTAGCTCCTTAAAGCTCATATTTGGAGACCGAACTCTACATTCAAGGCAATGAATACCTCTACACGGTGAACATCACTAACCGCTTCCGCGCGGCACCTCACAATATCGTTCTGCTGCTACACTCGTTTACGGCTCGTAAACTCCTTCCGACTCTTTCTCCGTTCCCTGTGCTTGCAAACACCAAACGTCCTGTCGCGGACGCCAGAATATATTGTCACCCAGACTTCGCGCACTTTTACGTGGGAAGCTCCCAGACACCCTTAGAGCGTGTGGGGGTAGTGGTCTCGGACTCGAAGAAGATGCCCTCGACTCAGCGTGGTAAGCTCAGCGGAGACCAGCCACCAAGTGACAAGAGGTTTTTGGGCGTTCGGTGCCCAGCTTTCGCTGGTCGCAAGCCAGAGAATGGGTCGGAGCCAAAGGTACACGAAACAAAACAAGGTTTATATAGCAAAGAGACGATACAGAGGATTTCACAATCACTAGTACAAACGCATACAAAGTGATTAACAAACAATGCAACTCGGTCAAAGTTAAACTCGAGAGGGAATGCAATACAAAGGCAATATTGCACCTAAAGTGCACTAACACAAGAGAGAGAGGTAAACAAACAAAACACAATTTGTTCACCGGGCACTGCGGCAGTCCGACGACCAGAGTTCCACGACGATGCCGTCCCGCAGACTGGCGAACGTTGCCTCGTTGGTCCGATGCTGGCCGAGTGGTGTTTTCCCCGGGAGTCGAACGGGCGCGCTTCTCCGAAGCTTAAACGGCGGTCCGGACTGACTGATAGCTGTCAGCGTCCTTCTTTTATAGGCTCGCTCTCACGTCTGTTTGTTCTACGCGCCAAAGTAGGCGCGCACATACGCTTAGCATCTCCCGTCCTGTCTCCCTTCCTTTCTCTCGCCGGCCGCGCGTCCTCATTGGTTAAAATCAGGAGTCGTTTCGCGAAGATTTCAGCGTGTTCTAGCGTGGCGCCGTCGTGGCGGCGTAGCCGACGTCCGAGTGTAGAGGAGGGGGACATGTCTTAGCGCACGCAAGGCTTCCCCCTCTTCCCCCGGTTAACAGAAGAAACGACTCGCATGTTCTAGAGCAATCGGCGGGGATGACTCATTTCCTCGGCGCACGCCGCGGCGGTGCAGAGAGAGGCACGCGCTCGGCGGGGGCTTTCCCTCTTTTGACAAAACACAAGGAAAAGTGACCCTCTTAGCCACGTTGCCGCTCATTGTCAAAAGTGCAAATGCCATCATGAAAGGGAGCAAGAAAGGAAATCGGAACAGGACGGCGGGCTTCCGCGCACAAAGTTCCGCTGCAAAAAGTGCAAGTGCGCACCGGAGTACAAGAAAACCGAAGTTCTGTTCCGCCATAAAGATAAACTCACGCGCGAAATAATGGAAGCGCATCACATCCACAGGCAAGGTGTCGAATGCATCAGCAGTCCTTCCGTGGCACTTAGCAACAAGGAATTGGCTTACATCACTTCACATGTGACATAAGTTTTGATTTTCACGGCCCTTTTCACACTATCTCTTACTTCTTTGTGTTATGTTTTTGTATATATACCCTTCCGTCCTTCAATAAACCCAGTTGATAGTCAGCGCTTGTCTTGTTGTTGTCCCGCCTTTTTTGCGCTGTTCACCAGTATGACAAGCGCTAACTTTCACTGATACAACATGCGAAGTTGGTTAGAAGAGAAGAAGTAACAACATACCTGTCGAATGCAGTAAATAAGTCATGCACATACGGAATGACAACAAGTTTCAGTAATCAGATTGATCGCCTTGAGGAAGCGGGTTACCCGAGGTACCTCGTAGTAGGAGTAACAGAAAGCATGCACAGACAAAGAAAAAGCACGAGGTTGACAGATAAATAAGGAAGGTCCCAACAAAATTGAAGTAATGGCGTATATTCACAGGCTATCCCGGGCTCAAAAAGATTGGAGAGAAAATTGGAGTTAGAGTTTGCATGTCAGCCCCAGAAAAGTTGTCCCGCATGTGTAAGGACATATGTCCCGATGAGCAGGAGAGGAACGTCTGCTCTGTACGGCACCAGAACCCCTTTGTAAATTGCACCGATAACGTTGTTTACAGGATTTCCACTTTCATGTGGCAAGTTGTATATTGGACAGACAGGCCTGTGCCTGAATAAGCGACTCAGCGAGCACTACTGAAACGTTAGAGATGAGGGGCCAGGTAATTTGGCTCGTCACTGCCGTGGTCACAAGTGCGCGCCTAGGTTCCGGAAGTGTTCAGTGGTAGGAAAAAAAATAGTGATAAAAAAACGATGGAGTTAATTGAATCTGCGGCGATAGAAAAAGAGGGATTGGAAAATTGCGTTAGTGATCCTTCCGTGCCATTATCAAAAAAGGACTTAGCTTTCTTATATTTTGGCAGCAGCGGCAGCGGCTTTCGCACACTGGGCCTAAGAAATCTTCCTGCACGTTACAGATACGCACCTTGCCTGGAACCCCTTCTGCACTGCCCTGGACGCTGTCATCGGACCGTGACGCCGAAAATCTACTACGCACCTTGCGTGGAATCCGTCCTGCACTCCGTGGCTATCGCTGGAAAACGACGCTGACGCGAGCATCCCCAGGCTTCTGTCGTCGGGCCGTGACGACGACGATCCAAAGCGGACAACACGTGACCACCGCAAGGATTATAAAGCCAGCGCTGCTCTCCTGGGCGCGGCATTTTGGCAGCAGCGGCAGCGGCTTTCGCACACTGGGCCTAAGAAATCTTCCTGCACGTTACAGGTTAGCCTCATCTTCAATTCTCTAATTTGCATATTTTCTGCATTTCTGCACTGCTGCTGCTGCTGCTGCCATTCAAGAGTTTCACTGGTATCTTGCGAGTGCCTCTAAAATTGTACAACTTCGTTTTATTTTCCTCAAAATGACCAAAGAAATAGCAAAGCTTTTTCAAGAGTTGCGCGGTGACATCAGGGCTGAACTAAAAGCCTTCAAAGAGTCAATGAAACGTATCTGTCGCACTGAAGAGAGAGGTGTTCGTACCGACTTAGAGGAAATGAAAACAAGTATGAACTTCATTAGTGAGAGCTTGGATGTGGCAAACAAGCGACTTGAGGCCACCGCCAATGAAAATAAGTCGCTGAAGATTGAAAACGACGCTCTCCGGCTGCAAGTAGGCTCACTTGAAAAAGACCTTGAGGCATACCAAAGAAACCTAGTTAAGGCAGAGCAGTACACTAGAAACAGGAATGTCGAAATCAAGGGGGTCATTCAGGAGCAGAATGAAAAGCTTCCTGACATTCTTGATAAGAATGCCAATGCCATCGGGGAACCGATATCAGACAACGACATAGACGTCTGCCATCGAGTCGCCACCAAAGACAAAAATCAAAAGAACATAGTCATACAATTCCAGAAACGTGAGAAACGCGATAAATTCCTTGAAAAGGCTCGAAGAAAAAAAGTAACCAACAAAGACATTGGGCTGCTCACTGATTCTTCTGTCGATTCATCCGAAGAGCAGCCAATATATATCAATGAACACCTCTGCCCTCTGGTCAAAAAAATTTTAGGGCAGGCCATCGCTCGAAAGCGCCAACACAACTGGAAGTTCGTGTGGACGAGAAACGGCACAGTTCTTGCTCGCCGCACTGAAACGTCGACTGTGGTACACATATTGCGCACAAGTGATCTCGATAAGATTAACTCTGAAGACTAAATACGGCTAGGCTAGCTAGGCTTAGGCACTGAACACTGCATCTGGTGACAATGGCAATCGATCTTGTTCTTCCAGAATTTTTAGCTCGCATTGTGGCAGCGAACAAGGCAAACAAATGGATAAATCTTTTTCACCTTAATGCAAGATCAGTGACCCCGAAACGCGATGACATTCTTTTTCTGCTTGAAACATGTCAAATTTGACATAATAATGTTCACGGAAGCATGGTACACCACCGACTCAGAGTGCTTAGTACTACAAGATTACAATCATTTCTGCATGAACCGTAAAGATAGCAGAGGAGGGGGCGTATCGATCCTGATTTCTTTACCAGGGTATGGGATTGTAAATGAATACAGTGTGATTTGCGACAATTATGAAGCTCTAAGTATCAGAAACAATGCAAACATTTTTACAGTTCTATACAGACCATCGAACGGAAGCCTTTCTGCATTCATCCATTTTTTTTACTCCTTATTAACATATGCCAATGAAACAGCAGGTATTCTAACAATAGGTGGTGATACGAATTTAGATATTCTAAATGAAAGCAGTTCCGCTACTGACTTCCTAGTCGTTATGCAAAGCAATGGTTTCCGGAATGTGATTAGTGGTCCGACGCGAATTACTTGTTCCACATCAACTCTACTTGACTTATTTATTACAAACCACAATGCTGAAGACAACGTGTCAGGAAGGCTGCTCAGTGACGTCCGTGACCATTTGCCAATTTTCTTCATTATTATGAGTGTTAATGCTTCCAAACCGAACAGGTCAGGTGTAATAAGATATCGTGAAATAACACCTCACACAATGGAAAATTCTCGACACGCCATTATACAGACTGACTGGAGGGACGTTTTCTTGCTAAATGATGCATACGCTGCTTATGAAGAATTTATTAAAATTTTTAAGAAACACTACTACACATACTTCCAAATTAAGTCATCTTGGCAGCATAAAAAGTAACGCAAACCTTGGGTCACTCGGCATCACGTTAAACTTATCAGACAGAAAAATAATCTACATCACTCGTTCATTCAGTCTCGCGATGCAAATAAATGGGAGGAATTCAAATTCTTGAGGAATGCATTAAATAAGAGTTTAAGGAAAGCGAAAGACGACTATTATCTGCGCATTTTTCACAGCGATTGCGTCAGAAGGAGCGTTGTAGTGTGGAAAAAGCTTAATGACATCAGCAATAAAAACAAACAAAATGCACGGATTGACAGCCTCGTTATTAATGATACAGAGATAAGCGGAATCGATCTGGCTAATAATTTAAATGATATCTTTATAGAGGTCGGCAGTAGCACATACTGCTCTGAAGCCGCCAGGAATATTCCGAATGTGCCAAATACATTATTTTTCTGCCCCACTTCTGTATCGGAGGTAACAAGGCTTTTTCAAGGTCTTAAGAACAGTAGAGCTCACGATGTAGATGATTTAGAAATCAAACCTATCAAGCATGTGATAGATGAAATAGCGCCCGTTTTAACACATATTTACAACGTTTCTCTCTTAACTGGTGAATTTCCACTACAGATGCAAGTTGCTAGAGTAATAGTAATGCACAAGGGAGGAGATAAAAGTGAAATATCTAATTACCGCCCACTTTCCATACTACCAGTATTCTCGAAACGTTTAGAAAAGGTAATTAATTCACGCATTCTAGATTTTGCTGAAAAATACAGTTTAATAACTGAACTTTAGTTCGGATTTAGGAAGTTTCGCTCGACAGAAGACGCCCTCCTAGTTCATAAGGAAACAATGTTGGAAAATTTTGAAAATAAATTGGCGACACTAGGAATCTATATAGATTTCACAAAAGCATTCGATTCTGTGAATCATCGTATACTTCTTGACAAATTGGAGCGCTATGGGTTCCGCGGAATCTCGCAGCATCTAATTCTATCCTACCTTCAGGGAAGACACCAGTATGTCGAGCTAAACTAACTAAAATCGAGTGTAAAACCAATAAAATCCGGAGTTCCACAAGGCAGCATTCTTGATCCTATCCTGTTTCTTTTTTATATTAATGATATTGTAAGAATTGCGGGAAACTGTAAGTACATAATTTACGCAGACGACTGAACGGTTCTCCTTTCTGGCAAGGACCTAACTCAGATTAAAGAAACAGCCGATATCTTCTGCTGTAGACTCCAGGAATGGTGCCAAAGCAATAGATTAATCTTGAATGAAAGTAAAACTTTTTGCTTCTTAATCCGCACACCGGGAACATCGATTACACCTCCTGATAGCTTTCACTTAGGTCCGTACTGCATAAAAGCAGTGAAACATATAAAAACTCTAGGAGTAGTTTTCTCTAAGCATTTTTCATGGAACGATCATATTAAAAGAATTTTGTCAAAACTGAGCAAGGTTGTCGGTATCCTGAACCGAAGTCGCCGAATGCTTCCTGGTAATATCAAGAAACTTATTTACAATGCGCTTTTTAACTCTCAGATTTACTACTGCTGCTTAGTATTGGCAAATACCTCTATAACAAACATTAACAAGCTTCTACTACTACAAAAGAAAGCTGTCCGTGCTATAGAGAACACGCCTAGGTTTGAGCACACACTACCTCTTTTTCGAAAGCACCGGATCATAACAGCGGAAAATATTTACGCATACAAACTGCTGTGTGCCTATAAAAAAGCAGCACAAGGTAGGTCAAAAATTGTTTTAAATTTAGCAAACCTCAAAACAGTGACAAAAACCTACTCTTTCAGGTACCAACCACCATGGTTTGTTCCTTTTTCACGGACTGGCTTTGAACGATATTGACTTTAAGCACATAGATATTATTACAATGACGCATAGGCACATAGCGAACCTGTTTGTGTAACGGTTATACTGCCTTCAGTTTTTTTTTGTTTTTTTGCAATGCAATGTTTCTTGCTCGCCTTATGTTGAAAAATTCCTTTTTGCAAGTTCTAACGCATGTATTTGCTTTCGCCATGTCACTGCTGCTGATGTAAAGGTGGCTGAGGCTTTGTCAAGTTGCGGAGACAGCAGCTTTTACTTCAGCCACCTCTTTTCGCTCACTTGTATCGAGTGGTGAAAATAAACGTGATTATTATTATTATATTATATTCAAGGCAGCGGGCGATAGTGTGAAACGTGCTCACTGTTTGGTGGCTTGCATTGTGTTTTTCTCATTCCTGACACGTCATGAACTTGACAAGATAGTCGTTGTTAGTGATATACCTGTACCTTACGTGATCTTTATTAAGTTGTCCGCGCCAAATAAAGATTGTTCATTGGAAGTTAGCGCTTGTGTTGTGTCCCTTCAATTTTCTGCGCTATGGACCCTCATGTTGATCCTGTTTTATATATTCAGCGAAATATACACCGAATGATCTGCACTATTTCAATATTGCCGTTATTTCATACAATTTGCGGCAACTGAATACATCTGTACGGAGATTAAATAGGGAGACTTTTCTTTTGTGAAGGTTAGGTTTTTAACAATGACCTTGAGCACATGCGTTTATTTTCTGCAATGCGTTGATGGCTTGATTAGCTAAATCCTCAAATGAGTTGTTTGAGAAAAATAAACTAGTGTAATTTGCATAGATTGCATATTAAGCAGTTTCATAAAGGCGGACTACCTCGTTTATATTTAGCATGAACAAAAAGGGACCTCAAATGCTTGCGGGACACCTGCATTAACTGGTATTACTACAGAATTTTGTCCTCCAATCGATACAGACTGAGATCGATGTTGCCAATAGGATGAGATTAATTTCTCTGCTGTCTGTCTAATGCCACAATAATCAAGCTTTTTAATGTTGACCTTGCGGTTATTAATGTCAACGTCTTTTGAGAAATTCAAAAAAGCCCAAGCATCCTTCTTTAGCGTTCGAAAATCCTCATAATGAATCCTTCTTGAGCGAAGAGATCGAGCTCTGTCGACCTGTTCTTGCGAAAGCCATACTGAGCTGAACAAAAGAGTTTATGTCGGTCAGGAAACGAGGAAAGACGTTTTAGAACAATTTTCTCTAGGCCTTCAGAAAAAAGGGGGTAGAATTATAATAGGACAATAAATTAACATATTTCTATCGCCTTCCTTGAATAGAATCGCCACCTTTGCCTTCTGCACACTACACGAGAAAATTCCAGCTGAGAAAGATAAATTCAAAATACGGGCAAAGCAAACTGCTGTAACATTAATTACGTATTGTACAGGATGTCTACGGCATCGGATGCTTTGCTGTTGGTCGTCAAAAACGTTGCTACGACTCCACTTTCCGAAACTGGTTATAAAGATATTGTTTTCTCATTTCAGAGATTCAGTAAAGTTAAGTACGGAGCGTCGTCTATAACGCCCCCAAGCGACAGAAAAGAAACTCTTTAAGGTTAAGTTCAGGCTCGTAACCGTGCTCCGTCTTGCATAATTTATTTAGTGTTTCTGACTAAGTTCCAGTTAAAGTGATGAATGCTTTCCAAACATTCCCTGTGCCCAAAATTACGGCTCTTGTAGAGCCGTAAAGGTTACTATAGTGCTGTTTTTTAAGCACGTAGGTGTTTGGTGACAAAGTTTCTGTACGTCTTGGATGTTTTAAGGGCTTCTGAAGCCTTACTGCGTATGTATGTCTTGTATACTCGGCCTCGTTTTTCATAGGCTTTAACAACTCTTATCTGTGGTTTTCGACTTCCTGTTCGGTGTTCTAAATGTCTTGACAGCTAACACGGCCGCTCGATAGGAGAGATCGAGCGGCCGTGCAGCTAAGCACGCGTGGTATATGTCAGAAAACGTTCGTAGAAATCCGTCGTAGGCTACATCCGGGTCACTTGCTGTGAACGCATCGTTCCAATAGAGTGCGACTGGACGACTTCTTAATTTGTAAACTGTTACAAAATTAATAAGTTGGTAATAAAATTTGAATTGTATTTGTTTTACTCGGTTAATGGGCTAATTCAACATCATAGGTATTGGCATGTGGTCACTATCACTATGAAGTACAGTACCAGCTCTAACTAGGGATAGATCAAATTTGGTTACAAAGAGATCTAAAAGTGTTGTAGATTCTGGAGTGATTCGTATCGCTGAAGTTATGATAATTTGAGAGCAATGACTGTTTGACAACAATTCTATCTCAAACTTTACTCTCCTATCAACTAGTATGTTTATCTTGAAGTCACCACCAAGAAGTCAATGACATCTCTTGCATTCACAAACTCTAAAAAGAATCGAGAAAAGAAAAAAACTGGACATTGGTTGAAGGGGGAGGTAGCACACTGACAATACTGCAATGCCAAGCGTTTTATAAAAGGGAGTAATACAGCAAAATAGTGACAGCAGTTCAGAATCAGCTGAGTTCAAGACGAGCATTGCTTACACCACCACCACTTTCTCACAACGGTTAGTTTAATATGATACGCGGAATAGGCCAGATTTTGGATTCGACCCTGTTCTAATACGGAGACACTATCACAATGGACATTGTCAATGTGTGCTGCGGCATCTGACTTCAGACGGTTTCAATGAAATTTCTAAGTTAGAAAGTCGCTTCAACGCCAAACAAGCAGAGGGATAGAAAGTCGAGCTTTGCTAGTAGTACAGCTATCGCTCTGAAAAAGTACATTTCCCGATGACGCAACTGCCAGAAAATTTGTTCGAGACTGTGTTCCCCTGTGCGCATAACTTATGTGCAGACGCGGATTTCACCTACGTCTCGCAACGTAAATTTGAAAAAAAAAATGTTTAAAGCTTTAATTTCCGATCGCCCTTTATAGTCTTAAACCAAAATCCTCCGTAAATTGCTCACATCTATTAATTTTTCAAAAATTATTTACCATAAACTCCGCCGTGGATGTCAAGAAGAATGCGTGGCATCTTTTCATCGCCATCTGTCACCCCAAATACTCTGTTACGCAAACAGCCGTAAAACTGAAGCACAAATGCTGGCGTGACCTGCACAGCTGTGCTATGTTACGAAACCAAGTCTAACAAAAAAATTGCACTGCAAGCACGCTGATCTCATCTGCATTTCTTTCATGCGCAGGAACGAGATATAATGCCTAAATCGACGGGGCAATCGGGCGATCATAGGCGTTTTGTGTTTGTTTAAGCTATTGCCACGTATCATTGTAGCGTCAGTTCGTTCGCGCAAGGCCGCAGAAAAGGGGTGTTATCATTTTGATTCGTGACGCGAGGAGTGACCGGACTAATCTCGATTGTTCACAGCCATGAACAGCTGCATCTACGTGTTTCTAGATTACTCTAGTTGATGTCGACCTGTTATCTCGAAGTTTCCTTGCCGGCTTTAAATCGAACGATGCCGCGAGCAGCGGGGATTCGTAGTTCGACGACCGACGAGCACGATTGTTGCTTACGCCGCCGCCGAATGATTCAGTTCTTTTGCGGGCGCAAGTCAGCCCAAATAAAGAGCTTCGTTTCCAAGACTGGTTGGTGTCTTCCTGACCGCTGGACTGCCGTCACTACAACGTGACATCTGGTGGAGGTGCTGGGTAGCCTTCCAGATACCGGACAACCCCTGCAAGTCATGACGCCAGCCCTTTGAGTTATTCGCCGGAAGACCTGACGCCAGTCTACCACGCAGCCTCTGGAGCCTCCAGCCATGACTTACGCCGCAGCAGTGCGCCGTCCTGTACCTCGACGACGTTACCCAAGCCCCTATCGCCCTTAGCCAGCTGCGCTGGAGCGCCGCCCTCTCGCCCCAACTCGCCCGTCCTACGAGCGTCGTACACGGCCGAGGAAATGCGTCGGGTGGAGAACACACGACCAGCTCCGCCCACAATGCTTCCACTGCGGAGAAGCCAGTCACATTCTCCGGTACTGTCCATACAGGAGAATGGGCATCCGAGGGTTCCCTTACGACACCCCACGACCCCGACCCGGCCAGCGACCAGCCGAAATCGAGGATTTTTTGCGTCGGGAAGGATACTTATCGCCGAGCCGCCTATCGCGTTCTCCGTCGCCATCGTCACTGCGCTAAGTATCTCCTAGCCGAGGCTGCGCAGTGCGTGGACGCTTCTCCAGCCCCCGAAGGTTGAACTGAATGGGGCAGCCTCTGGAGGTGAGGTTGCTTCTGAGCGCAAGAACTAAGACCGTCCATCGACGAAAACACAATACTACGACGAGAACTACGACGAGAACTACGACGAGAACTACGACGAGAACTACGACGACGACCCCTACGACGAGAACTACGATGACGACCCCTACGACGAGAACTACGACAACACTGACGACGACGACACGGCCAGACTTGAAGCTTTTACCTCTGCCCTTAAACTTTATTACGCACGCTAAAGGACTCTAAGTTTGCATCCATGTTTATTTTCATTTTAAAGCATCGGGACGATGCTTCTTTGAGAGGGGGGTAATGCCACGTATCATTGTAGCGTCAGTTCGTTCGCGCAAGGCCGCAGAAAAGGGGTGTTATCATTTTGATTCGTGACGCGAGGAGTGACCGGACTAATCTCGATTGTTCACAGCCATGAACAGCTGCATCTACGTGTTTCTAGATTACTCTAGTTGATGTCGACCTGTTATCTCGAAGTTTCCTTGCCGGCTTTGAACTGAATGGGGCAGCTTCTGGAGGTGAGGTTGTTCTGAGCGCAAGAACTAAGACCGTCCATCGACGAAAACACAATACTACGACGAGAACTACGACGAGAACTACGACGACGACCCCTACGACGAGAACTACGATGACGACCCCTACGACGAGAACTACGACGACGAGAACTACGACAACACTGACGACGACGACACGGCCAGACTTGAAGCTTTTACCTCTGCCCTTAAACTTTATTGCGCACGCTAAAGGACTCTAAGTTTGCATCCATGTTTATTTTCATTTTAAAGCATCGGGACGATGCTTCTTTGAGAGGGGGGTAATGCCACGTATCATTGTAGCGTCAGTTCGTTCGCGCAAGGCCGCAGAAAAGGGGTGTTATCATTTTGATTCGTGACGCGAGGAGTGACCGGACTAATCTCGATTGTTCACAGCCATGAACAGCTGCATCTACGTGTTTCTAGATTACTCTAGTTGATGTCGACCTGTTATCTCGAAGTTTCCTTGCCGGCTTTAAATCGAACGATGCCGCGAGCAGCGGGCATTCGTAGTTCGACGACCGACGAGCACGCTTGTTGCTTACGCCGCCGCCGAATGATTCAGTTCTTTTGCGGGCGCAAGTCAGCCCAAATAAAGAGCTTCGTTTCCAAGACTGGTTGGTGTCTTCCTGACCGCTGGACTGCCGTCACTACAACGTGACACTATTATAAATGAAAAACTACTACGACGGCTTTTGTATTTTGGATGAGGACGAGTTTGTCGGAATGATACAAGTTGTGCTTGAGTTCGGTCTCACGGTTGTAAAGAAGGAAAGCGTCTCTCTCATCCTAAATACTTTATAACACAAGTATAGCATACAAGTCGTGCAAGAATGCTAGGCCAAATATTTTGTTTGGCGCAAGAGAACGCATTTCTTCTGGCCTATTTTCTATGACAGCCCGCTGTTCACGTCGCGAGGTTGCTGGATACATACGTAGTCTTCATTTAAAAAAAAAGATGTCACTCTTTTATTTGTCGCTTTTTAGCTTTGTTAAACGGTAATACAATGCATTTTTATGCTGAATTGGGTCGCTTCTTTCAAAGCCTCTGCGTGCATTTCTGCGTAGAAAACAGGCACTACTAACAAGGTCTGTACGCGCAATGAACAGTCGGTTTAGTCTATCCCCTTGAGGCTTTGGCAGCTGCAACACAGTTTAAGTTGTCGCCTGTTTTTGAATAGCTGTTTTTGAAGAATGCGTTGATATTCTGGAGCAAATAAAGCCTTTCATAGGATGATCCCACGCCTATTTCCCTGCAGACTCCTCCGCCCGAGTCGCGGTCGATGTCATAGGCTCCGATGCTGAACTCCAGGGAGATGGCGTTTTTTTTTGACGACACAAGTCTGGAAGTAGAACAGGAAAGCAGCGAGATTACAAGGTTAGAAAGCATTGCATAACGAAGCCCTCTGCGCTTTAATTATATTTATTTTTCTGCCCACACATATTTCTGTATCTCAGGCCCAAGCGGTGCGGCCCCGGCGCTTTGTTTTTATTTGTTTTTATTCTTCGCAAACTAATCTCTGTGTCTGAGCCCTGCATCAGGCCAGGCAATTTATTCTTTTTTATGTCCCCCACAGTTCTGCGCTGTTCAAGGAAGAGATCATTTACACAGCTCTAATTCGGTCCTACATACGTCTTACCACAGTTAATTGGTACATTATAGACTACTTATTCCTCAAGGTTTACAAACTTGTCCCTGCAGTTCTCTTTCTACCCAAGCTTGTGGCAATGGCCGGGTTTTGTCAGTCTGCAGATATTGCAGAGCTTGTCTGGAGCGGACAAAACAAGTTTAACATTCCCTCTTTGCCCAATCCAAGAGTGGAAGGCGTCAGGCGGATTTTTGATGACTTACTTATTGAGATGACTTTACACTCGCTCAGACATGAGTGGGGCACCCAAAGAAGTCAGCCCGAGGATCTGTTCATTAAAGCCATGCCATCCGCAATGCAAGATTCAGAAGTCGGAATGGCTCCATTCGGGTTGACTGCAAAGGAAACCTCTAGCTGTGCAGCTAGCTGCCACATTGGTCCCGTCTACAGCCAGAAGACACCTTCGTGAGTTTTCAATTTTCGTTGACCGAGCAGCCGAGGTTTTGTGGCAGCTTCATTTGAAGCAGCTTCGTCGTTGCCTGCCTGAGAAGTATCAAATTTCCAGAAACTCCACCCAACTCCTCGAACAAATCAGCCTACCGCAAGATGTGCCACAGGTGCTCTCTCGAGGACCAAAGTTCGCAGTCGAGAAGTGGGGGACTCCTACTGAAGTGATGGCTCTCATCTGACAACTTTCTCGGCGTGTCATGGGGGAGGACACTGCCCGATATGTGTCAAAGAACGTGGACGTTTTAAACCATTGCAAGGCTTTAGTACCGAAGGTACCGGTGAAACGCATTGTGACATTTTTCAAAGACAACTAGCCTTGTGTTTCGTCAGGAGTCAATGGGGGGGGGCATCGCTGTTATGTCTTACGGCGTGTTCAACAAACGAGGCTTACGTACGGTGTTGAATGTTTTTACCCCACGAAACAACGCGCCCGTAACAAGAGCAAAATCTGAAGAAAAAAAGAACAAACTGTGCAGTAGGTTGTAGCTAGCAGGGGTTCTTAACGGCAGAGAAGCAAATTAGCTGAATCGCCCTGAGGCACTTTTCACTTTTTAGCGTCATGATCCACAAAATTGGCGTCACCTTCAGCAAATTGTACAGCGGCTGGAAACTCGCCACGAGATCACCGAAGGAAATTAAATGCTCCGCTGCCACGGCATGTCGCATCTAGTGTGTCTCTGTAGATGCTTCTTCAAAAAGTGGCTTTCTCCACATAGAAACAGAGAGCCCAGACCGCCATTAGTAGCTTCAGTTATTTCATTTGCTAACCTCGTGACCTCCAGAATTTTAAGCCCCAGGATACCTTAACGACCAGAAAGCTCGACTACTGAGCCGGAGAACTAGGGTTGAATGCCAGTTGCGGCGGCCGCGAAACAAAGCAAAAGGTTCTCGTGTGCTGTGTCATGTCAAGAATGCGATGTGGTCTAAATTTGGAGCCCTTGAATCCGGCATCCATTAATACCCATGTGTCGCTTCCGGACGTTAAATGGAACAGTTGGCATTATTTGTTCAATTGAGGCCTGAATAGCCATTCTGTGCAACGAAGAAATTTATTACTACAAGTATGTCCTTTCTGAGATATGATTGTGTATTTGCTCTACATTATGCACAAAATACAATTACAACTTGCTGGGATACTTTTGTGTAGTCTAGGGGCAAGACCATGACAGCAATCTTGATCACAGCAACCGTCTATTTCGACGATGCACTGAGTCATGGAACCTTCACCATCTAGGATGAACGCAGCTTGGCATGTTTCTTCTTTTCCTTAGACTGCTTCATCATGATTGCATTCATGGGCTTGCAATGCTGCCTCATACGGATGCTGACGCAATAGCGGCGAACATGTGCGATTGCTTCTTCGTTGTGATCAGTAGATGGGAAAGTATGCATATTAAACAAAATTCGCTCTGTTTACTTCAGAAGATAAAATATGTTCAAGTTAGGATGAGGAAGACCTCCTCTGGTCTTCACATTTGTGAGAGCTATTTCAGTTAAAGAGTTATTTTTTGCGCTGAAGGCCGATATGCAAGTAGACAACTCGTTACTTTTCGCATTTTTTTACATAAAAAACATGTGCCATAGTAAAGAGTGTAATCCGTAACTTGCCCTCCATCCAATCTAGAACAGAAAACACTAAGAAAAAAACCTAACACGGCACCAAAAGCCGTGCACGCCGCTCAGCTTCGTCGGCCGCTCCTCAAGCGAATGGACTCTGCTACGCAGCGCCCCCGCGCCGCTGCGGTCGGCGCATGTCCTAGAGGGCGAACAAGATCTGTGAGCGCTCTCTACCGCGGCGGGCGGTCAGTGTCAACACCTAAATCAGTCTTCCACCGTGTACAGTTCACACGCAGTTTTCTCTGTTTAGCGACTAGAGTTCCTGTAGGCGTATAATATCGGGAATTCACCCTCAAATTTAATGAAGAAGCAACCACAAGAAGTCGGAATTGTGCAAAATTCTTGTTCGCAGTCAAATTGCAAGCGAGTGCATGTAGATTACTTCCCAATATTTCTTGACTATAGCTCAGACTATTTTTAATCCTAGCCAATGACACACTATCCTTCGTAAGTACAGGCTTATCGCTGCTAGAAATAACTTACGAAATGCCCTCAGATGACAGCATTAGATTTCATGATATTAGAATTTCATTTTAGGACGCAAAATTTTGCTGGAAGTATGGACAGCGGGATAAGATGTCACTGCTTCAGTATGCTTCTGCTCACTCTGCTCATTCCAAAGTTGTTAAAAGGGGCATTGCAAAGTTGTTTTCTAATGCCTTACACAAGTATTTCGCGGAACTAATGGCTGCAATCTTTAATGAATAGATCCTCCAGCTGAATTATGGTGGGTACCCCACTCATGTCTTTGTTAGCGCCTGTAAAGGCATCCTAAGACGAAAGTGATCAGAACAGCTTGACATCTTCCAGGCTTCAGTTAGCATAAAATCATGGTGATTCCATACATTCTCAGCTTTTCACATCGACTGAAAAAGACTGGGCAAATGGCGAGTGCTATAGTTCTTTTTTCCGCTCCAAACAAACTCCTAAAACTCTGCAGGTCGAAAAATCTCTGTGCCGCTCACAAGCTTGCATGGAAGATAGACCAGAGGAAGAAGTTTGTCAAATGTGCGAATTAATCTTCTATTATGTATCGATTTCCTGCGGTATGATATATATAGGTCGGAGTGGGAAGTATGTAAATGGCTGCTGGCATGAACACCGCAGAACTGTGGGGTAAAGTTGCGGGGGTTCCTAGATGCGCGCTGCGGGAATTGTGACTGAAATCAAGTTCCAAGTGTAGTACCCAGTTCTTGTCCAATGAAGCCGCCCTGGTGGCTGAGAGGTTATTGCGCTCGGCTGCTGGCTGACATGAAAGACGCGGGTTCGATCTCGGCCGTGATGGTCAAATCGCGATGAAGGGGAAATTTTAGAAGGCGCTGTGCTGTGCGATGTCAGTTCATGAAGAAACCCAGGTGGTCGAAATTTCAGGAGTCCTTCACTACGGCGTCGCTCATACCTGAGTCGCTTTACGACCACCAGAAAACAAACCACTTCTGGCCCAAGAGAATACCCCAGTACGACGTTGAACTGTTCACCAATCTGTCAGTGTCACCGGTCATCACAACAACCAATTTCCTACTGACACGATAAATCATCGGTACAGAGCTGATTTGCCATTTGAGGGATAACTCTTTGTCCAAGCCGTCTCTCGCTCAGTGTTTGAAGGAATTGTAATATTTCGTTGTAACTGATTATTTTTCTTCATGCGCGTGCGCGATGTAAGGCCACGACTTACCTACATAATCTGCTCTGCGCTCCGTAATAAATTGTTGGAAGTTATCGCTCGTGTGTATCTGTCCTCCTCCATCGTAATCGTCTGCTTGTGTGCCGAAACTTTCATGTCACCTACATTTCTTCGCTCAAATAAAATCATGCCAATAATATCAAGTGTTCCTCTGGCATAGTTTACAAAGACGGGATTTTTCACCGGGGGATGACACTACCTCTATTTTAGCATGCCTCTAGCTACATGCAGGATACAGGATACCCTTTTACATGAGTCATAATTCTGTGAAATTATAGCCCAGTACATGAATATACCAGTCGCAGACAAGCAGGCTGTTACGTAGCTGCACTTCAGTAAACGACGTTGCTTTTTCTGCGACAGTAAAAAATTAGCTGTAGGAGCACTTTTCAAATAGTTCTATTTTAAGATATGGTAAGCAGAAGATTTGAGAAGCACTGGCACAACGAAATACTATATTTTCATGAGTGTGTTCCATTTCAGACACAGGACACTATCTGTCTGGTCGCACGCATGTGGCGTGCCTTGGGCTAGTGTGAGCGGACGCAGTTAGTGAAAAATTCTCCACAGTAATTCCTTTTGTGCACTTGTCGCACGTTAAATTTGTCCTGCTTCACAAGGGAAGGACAGGCCTTATGCCTATTATACCCCTGTACTGGAACCGGACACATTGCTAGAGTTTCTCAATATAGTAAGTAGAGCCACACACGTCCGAGGATTTAAAATGCAGCGCAATGGTGTAGCACCTGCTCAGAAGCATGCTGTTAGTGAATATTATATTACAGAATTTAATAGTGGAAGCCTAGTTGATGAATTAGCTAGTGAAAAGCAGCAAGCTAGCTTGTCTTTCTGATGCCAAAAAGGGCGTCGCCACTTGGCGCCTTACGTAAGGTGTTTCTTAGGCGGCAACGGGGTGATGAAATAAACACAATATTGCCAGTTCCTTAGCCCTTCGTCCACACTTCTCACGTATGAGGTTTCATATTGCAGTGCATCAGAAACGCAGCAATGATTTAATAATTTCCTATGCATTCGTATTTCTTCCACACGAAGCGCATAGAGAATTGGTTTGGCTCAGTGGGGTTTCACGTCCTAAAGCGACAAAGGCTATGAGGGACGCCGTAGTCAAGGGCTACGGAAATTGCGACCACCTGGGGTTCTTTAACAAGCGCTGACACTGCACCGTACACAGGCCTCTAGAATTTCGCCTCCATCAAAATTCCACCGCTCTGGCCGGGGTCAAACCCGGGTACACCTGCTTAGCAGACGAGCGCCTTAACCACTGAGCCATCGCGGCGGGAAGAACTGTCAGGATAAACAGCGTACTCACTGCTTCAAAGGCCAAGAAATGAAGTTTAGCGGCAGTACCCTTACGGTACCTAGAATTAAGAAATCAAGTGCAATAAATCTGGAAACAAACCTTGTCTGCCAAAGTGTCATCGTTGTCAAAAGTGGCCGTTTTCCTTGCGTTCTTGTCGTACGATTGGACAGAGAGGAGGCCGCTGTCATAGACGAGCTTCGCTCCCAGACCATACGGGGAGAATCCGCCACAGAGCTGCAGGAAGTGATGACAGGGGCATGTGGCATCCCGGATTGATAAAAATGATTTCAAGAGCCCACAGACTCCGTACTTTGCCCATGGTGCGTTAAGTGGTTATGCGACACTACTGATGTTCTTTAAATATTCTAGCTTCACTTGACTAGAACAGTTAGTCACAAACGACTGCCGATCGCCCAATGGTCTTCGGCTCGTGTGCCCCGACATGCGCCGTGGCTCTTTTAAGAACCTGTAATCAAACCCATTGCTCTTTTTGATGATAGAAGCCTTTTGTTCACACAATCTTGGTCTCAGGTGATGTGGCAAAAGGCAATACACTTTTGCGTGACGAGGCCCTGTCACCCATTACATTGCTCAGCAGGATGACAACAACACATGCTAAATCAACATTTAGAGTCGATACTCTTGACTGCGTTCTTGTGACACTCCGCCCCCTTTATACGACACATATCTCATCCATTTAGGTCTCACGCCATTACGCTGCATTTGGTGTGAGGTGCGGGTATCATTTTGATTCTGGTTGTGAAGCTTCGACGTCCTGCGGCTGCTGTGGCCGTCGGGCATGTGGTAGTTGTACCACACAGCCCTTTTTTGTCTCTTATTGGGAAACTTCTTGAGGTTGCACTTTCTACACAGTCTGCTATACCGGTAATGGTTCGCACCGCCCGGCTGTGCCCAGCCCGCCAGACCAGAACCGACCTCACTATTAACCCCAGCCCCGTCCCTTGCCCTGACCAGAAGACAGGAGTACGAACTGACGAGACCGCAGCGACCAGGCCCTATGACCTCACCGACCCGAGAAGACATCTAGATGCTGTTCGGTGCGTTCATGTGCCTCGGCCTTCGGATCCAGGGGACGTGTGGCCCAGAAGCTTAGTCAGCCAGCGCTCCTCCAACCATCCTTTAATTCACCGTGGCGGCAAGCCCCTCACCTTCTTGCTTTCTGCTGTGAAATATTCCTTCACGCCCATTGTCCTGTCGTGCTTAACATCCTCAATGCCCTTCCAGTTCGCGATCGTTACGATCACTCGGTTGCCCTGGATCATATCACAGGCAAGTAGATGACGGAGCGGACAGCGGCGCGGAGAGGTGATTGAAGGTTAGACCACAGCGCATATCCTTACTCATCGCTCGAAATAATCTGCTCTTCCGAATCAGCAGCGAGCAGTGTGCAATATTTTGTGAAAAAAAACCTAAAGCATTGTCTTTATGCCATCGAACTTGCAGCCTCATGTAGCAATAAGGAACGGATACATATATAACTTGTGTCAAATAAAAAACAGGATAGGTCTTGGGTTCTTAATGAAACGATTCTGTTATTTGTACAATCACTGTCTTACCGTGTCGTCACAAGCCCATTTGATTAAAGCGACCACTTAATGTGAAGAAAACAATTTTGAAAGCTGGAAACTCGGACAGTGATGCTGTCTTGTCAGCGCAATCCGGATATTTATGGAGTCGTTGAGAAGACGTGCGTGATGGAAGTTCAGGTTATCCCAACAATCCAGCTGGTAAACCTGTCAAGTTGCTCCAACTACTCGTGAAAAAAAGCAAGGTATGTAATGCAAGAGAGCCCTAACCAGTCCATTCAAGACTGACATTGGAAGTAATAGCTGCTCGTTTACGAAACCCGTAGTGTGATCGAGATTTACGCAGGATCTAGATATATAGTCTCCAAGTAGATACATAAAGGAGTGGATCGAGACAATGACGCGGAAATAGGCGCGCACACGCGCGCCGTATAGGAGCTCAGCCGAGTTGGTGGTTGTTCATGCTTAAAACAATACGAAAAGACACAAGGACGCATAAACAGATGCACACGTGGACGCTGTTCCTCTGCCCTTTTCTAGTTTACACTGTTTTATGTATGTACAGTCAGGAACTCACCCAAGCTTCTCCACATCCAAGAGTACTATGCGGAAAAGGCCTGCGCTGGCATGCGTCCTGGTTATCAGCTCTATGTGTTGCGGATACAGTAGAGTTTCCTTTTATTGTCAGCTTTTTTAGCTGTGCAAGGGACATCTGGCATCTTCTACATGAATATCTACTTAGTTGCTCTCGAAGGAGGGAGAAGTTCCATGAAACATGTGCTAAAACCCACGTGAAAATGCAGACTGCCTGCGTTTCCAACATTATTTTTAACACCTTGTGTAATGCAGCCATTTATCGAACAATTCATAGTAAGGACGCATTTAACTTCAGTAATTTTCAAAAATGTACAAATTAGAAACTTTAACAACCTTGGAAGCGTATACAAAAAAATAACGCAACTTGATAATTCGCACACTTAACGTCTAGAAAAGCCAAATGTTCGGCCAGATTTTTCTTACATGTTGGAGAGTCACTATCCTTGTTCTGTTGCACGGGCTGAAAAATCCGAATGTGCCGATGTATGGGTTTCCGTCGTCCGGGCGTCTCACCACGTATTCGCGCCCGTGTAGGCTCACCGAGAGCACGAGTGCCGGGTGGCGCGGCAGGCGGCTCATATAAAACAGCAGTTCGATGGCGGATCCCTGCAGGACAGCAGCGCAGAGCAGGTGCACACCCCATGTTACAGTCGCCGCCTTTGTAACTGCTGTCTACTGTTTGGGGTAGTGAGGATGGATTAGAGGAAAAATTTATCTCCCGCTAAGGCACATTCAACACTTCGTACACAGACTTGATAAGGTCTGCCTTGAATTACCACCTAATCTCGAAGACTGTAGTACTAAGCTTTCATTTCCTGCTAACGTCTCAATCACTGGCGACAAAGTTGCTGGCCGGCCTTTCCATGGCACACTACTTTGATCGTGCACTGGATTGAGACAGCTGAAAGGTAACACAACTTCGGAGTCCGTTGATAGTGGTGGGACGTTGTATACACTTGGAGGCCAATAAGAAGGGTTGACAATAAATTGAAAACAATGCATTGCTACAGGGTTATGTCCTCAATCTCTGGTTCTTTATACAGAATGATATCGCTCAGCGGCGATTGTGCATTTCAGCCACTTTTAAGTGCAACCACGCAAGCTAAGACTCGATGACGCGAAATCAGTGTCAGCTTCGAAACGCATAAGTGTTTCTTTCTAAACCAGGTAGCACCAAACAGCTCCTGTGAGCATATACTATACGAATCACTTGCCGCAAGTATAAAGCCTACATGAACCGCTTCACCGTTTCGTAATCCACGGCTCTATTAGCGCCTCGTATATGCCGCGACGTCCTTTTCTGTGACGCTTAAAGCCGACAATGCTCAGCGCACGTACATTCCGTAACGGAGACCGGAAAGTCAGAGCTGGAAAATATTTGCCGTCAACCATCATCAGCATCATCATCAGCGTGACTACGCGCACTGCAGGGCAAAGGTCACAATAATGTCTCCCCAGTTAACCCTGTCCTTTGCCAGCTGCGGCCTCAGTACCCGCGCAAACTTCTTTCTCTCATCCGCCTACCTAACTTTCTTCCGCCCCCGGCTACGCTTTCCTCCTCTTGGAATCCTCTCCGTTACCCTTAAGGACCAGCGCTTATCTTGAATTCGCATTACATGCACTTGTCAAGCCCATTTCATTGTCTTGATTTTGACTAGGATATCATAAATCCGCGTTTTTTCTTTCACCCACTCTGCCCTCTTCCGGTCTCTTAACGTTACACTTATCAGTTTTCGCTCCATAGTTCGCTACGCTGTCTTAACTCAAGCTGGACCTTTTTCATTACACTCCACGTTTCTGACCCATAGGTGAGTGCAGGTAATATACAGCTGTCGTATACTTTCACCCTTGGTGATATTGGCAAACTGCCATTGATGATCTTAGACAACCTGTCATATGCGCTCCACCCCAATCTCATTATTCAAATTTTTTCTCTCCCATGATCGAGACCAGCTGGCACTACTTGCCCTAAGTTGACGTGTTCCCTTACCACTTACAGCTCCTCGCTACCGATTGTAAACTGCTTTTCCGTTGCGAGACTGTTGAACGTTAGTTTGGTTTTCTGCATGTTAATTTTGAGACCTACCGCTCTGCTCTGCCTGTCTAACTCATTCATCATGCTTCGGAGCTCATCGCATGACTGACTTAGCAAGAAAATATCATCAGCGAATCGCAAACTCCTCAGGTATTCTCCTTGAACACTGGTCCCAACTCTTCCCAATCCAGGCCTCGGAAAACCGCCTGTAAACAGGCGGTGAATAGCATTGGCCAGATCGTGTATCCCTGCCCGACCCTCTTCCTTACTGGAATTTTATTCCTGACTTTATGGAGGACTATAGTAGCTGTCAACTGGTTATAGATGTCTTCCAATACATTCGCATAAAACTCTTCGACACCCTGATTCCGCAATGCCTGCATGACTGCTGAGGATTCTACGGAGTCAAATGCTTTTTCGTAATAGGTGACGGCTATATATAGGTGGTTGTTATATTCTGCGGATTTCTTTGTCCCCTGATCGTCAATAAGGGTATGGTTCACTATCGAGTATCTCATACGAAAACCGTCTAATCATTTCATTGAGTGATTTTTAAGGTTCTCCTAATATTACTACGATTACTTGATTAAATGCATTTTGGCAATGGACAGTAAGCTGATGCCTTTGTGATGTTTGCAGACGTTGGCGTCTCCTTTCTTATGAACTAAGATAATGTTGGCGTTCTTCCGAGCCTCTGGTAAGCTGGGGGTCATAAGGCAGTGCGTATATAGGGTGACTAGTTTTTCTAGCACAATTCACCTCCCCGCCCCGTCGTTCAACAGATCTCCTGTTACCTGATTATCACCAGCTGCTTTCCCCTTTGGGTCGCTCCTAAGGCTTTTCTTTCTCTTTCGTTACTGAGCGGATGAAAAATTTACCGACGATTACGTTACTTCCTAATGCGAAATTTGAGCGCAGCAAAAAGCTGTTTCACCTTTTCGATAGATTGAGGCAAAGGAATCGAGCAACACATGTATGCACTATCACAGAGTTTTTTTTTTATTTTTCACACGTATTCCTTTAACAAAGATCCCACTAACAGTTCTTGACAGTCATGATTGAAGCTTTGTGGTCGGAGAAATAGACTGATATATGTTCGACTTGGTACACCAATGCTTGATTCTCAAAGACGAGATCTATACAAGTGCCTCGCGAGGTTGTCACAGCCGTGGGACGTGTTACGAGCGAGAGGAACGGGATGTTCTCCCGCATAAGTGTTAGGAAATTGCTGTTTGTCTTTATGTCAACATTAAAGTCCTCCACTACTAACATCGGTGTGGATCGATGGACGGTTAATGCGAGTTGCAGGAAGTGCACGACGTCTTTCGTGAGTGCGGTAGGGGCGAAGTAGGCAGCTACTACCAGCAAGCCGTTGGGCAACTTTGCGGCGCACAGTTCGCCAAGTTCATGTGACGTGCCAAACATTTCGACTGGTATTGCAGAGAGACCTGTGCGCAAGTAGATAGCGACTCCCGCCGCTCTGTTGTGGTCTCTGCGAGCACCACAGCAGTATAGGAAATCTATGATTTCGAGAGGCTCTTCGGGATCCATCGAGGTTTCAGCAAAGCAAAGTACAGAGGAATGGCGCAGAATGTGATCGTGGTGTACGTCCTTGGCATGTGCGGCAAGGGAGCGTACGTTAAGAATGTGGTTGTGAATGATGAATCAAGTGCTGCCAGCGAATGACGCGTCCATTGGCTGTCTGCGTGTGTTACTGATGTGTGGTTAACATGTTAAGCTTCGCCTGTAAGAGTGGAACGCGACAGCGTCTTGCAACGCTGCCAGGGAGTCCACAGAACGCCATCGCCAATTGGGCTGTACGCCTTGCTGGACGGTAAATTTATTTTTTGAGGAAAGGAAATGTATCTCTCTCGCATATCTGGGTGGACACCTGCACCTCGCCGTAAGGGGAAGGGGGAAGATGGGAGTGAACGAAGACGCCGTATTAGCTAGACGCGCCTTTGTTCATTCCAAACCATTCAGCTGGCATTACGGAGTGGCTAGCGTGCTCGTATCGCACTCCGGAGACCCTGGTTCGATTCCCCAACTCGACCAATTTCGTTCTCGGTTTTATAGATTTATGCGGTCTAACTAGAAAGGTTAATTAGGCTATTCATATTTACATTATTGCATTTCTATCCACCGTGTTCTGTCATTAACCTGTCAATTGTTGGAACTGTCTAGGATGTTCGACACAACATATATGAAACGAGCAACGTCTTACTGAGTGGGGAAGTGCGTGGTGGTGGTGGGAACGCGGCTTCGTACTTATCTGTTTTTTTTTCAGCAGCGTCTCCTTCCGCGGACGCTGTTGTCGCTGCGGCGCGCGTCTTTCTTTTCTTTTCTTCTGACCTCTTCATTCTCCTCAATATTAATTAGGCTAATTGATTAATTAAGCAATTAACTAAACTCAGTCCAACTTAGTTGCAGCATCACTATACGATCCCTTTGATTGGTTGCATGGTTACTAGCCAAAGTACAATTGGCCCCATTTGAAATTCGCGCACTGTGACGTCACGAGCATTTCGACCAATTGAAAAGCATGACATTGGGGGCGGAGCTGGTTACGAGGCCGACGCCGACGCCGACGCCGACGCCGACGCGAAACCCAGGAACGGACGCCAAAGAGCTGCGCTCTAAAATTGCTCTGCGCTACTTCTTCTCTCACGTTAACGTTCTGATTGCAGTGGCTACTGTATAGATTTGTGTAGAACGGTTCGGCTACTTTAACTATCTCATTCATAATGCCAATAATATTTGCAACCTCTTTGTCTCATAACGTAGACATCCGTTTTGTAGATATGCCTAGTTTTCTCTTTCCAGCTTTTAGGCTACCTCTGTTCTTTAGAGCATGCCCGATTCTCCCCCCAATAGCTTCCTTATGTCGGCTACCTTGCGCCTATTTATTAACTGTGATAGCTCTACTAGTTCTAATCTGTTTGAATGGTTAGACATTGTCATGCTTTGCCGTTTCTTAATAAGATCTTTTGTCTCCCGAGATAGATTAACGGTATCCTGTCGAACCATCCTGACGCTACTACTCCGCACACCGCAATGATAGCTCTGAGATTATCGTTCATTGTTGCAACATTAAGATCACCTTACTGACTTAAAGGCGAATCTGTTCTGCAGTGATATCTCGAATTCCTATACTTTCCCTCTCATCGCTAACTCCTTAACGGGCTTCTGCTTCAATAGTTTCTTCCGTTACCTCTTGAAGTATGAGCTAATTCGAGACCTTACCAATCTGTGGTCGCTACAGCGCACATTCCCGGGGCCCTCCATATGTGCACGGTGCTAGGTTTGCCACATATTATGAAGTATATTTCAGTTTTAGTCCCACCACTGGGGCTTTTCCAGGTACGCTTTCTGTTCTTTCGTTTCCGGGAAAAAGTACTCATGGTCAGTTAAATATTTCTCTCTGCGAACTGCACTATTAAGTCGCCCCTGCTATTCCTTGAGTCTATGCCAAAGTCACCTACCGCCAGGTCTCCAGTCTGCCTCTCGCCTATTTTCGCATCACCCAATCTTGCTGGCCCCATAAAGAAGATATGAACCCTGCCACATTAATAAATCGCGTCGTGCCACTAATCCTGCTTGCCGCCCAGTCTGATCCCGGTCGCATGCTTAACGGCGTCGGAGCAGTCCGTGCATCTTACACAGTCGCAAAAGAATATTATTTGAACATTATACAAACTTAGTCAATTTATTTAAAAATCATCTAGAACTTGAATGCATGCTCTATTGGTTTTGAATAATTAGAAAATATACATTTAATTTTTTCAGCGAATATCACAGGAAGATATTCGATTTCCTATACCTAAGATTCGAATACTCGCACATCCATAGCAGTATAGCTGCTTCCCTAGCGCATCACAATCAAAGACGTTACCTTCAAAGATGATATGTGCACTAAGTTTCGTAATTCTGCCAGGCTCACTGAGTACGCCACATTCCTACCTGCTGATTTCAAGAAACAAAAACTTGACTCTATGATCCCCAGCAAGCGTCTTTGAAGAGCGACATTTACTCACTGCTTTAAACTGGCACTTAAAATACTCGACGCCTTCCTTTTGTCGCCCTGCCTCTTTTATTTAATGTTGATACAGCACCAACGATTTAGACAGACAACAGTTGTTCGACAACCAACAGCTGTCTTACAAACGATTGTGAACTACTAGAATACGGAATGCGTTAAGAGCAAACTGAGAACGCTGCTGTGATTACAGGAGTCAAAGTAATAAGGCGCCGTCGCTTAAGGTCTCGCGATGTCCTTCTCACCTCTCCTCGACACTTCATACTTGGAGAGCTGTGTAGTGCAAGCGGCTTGGCGTGACAACAGGTGCAATTCATTTTGTGGCTAGTGCGGCTGCCCTAAGCGCATCAGCATAAAGCCACGTGAACACAATCCCCACTTAAAAGTACTGCAAACCACAGGGTATCAGTAAAGAAGAAACTTACCAAGGTGTGCCCATATGTGAAATTGAACCTGCTAGGGAATGAGTGCACATTCGGGGGGGTGATGACGCAGTCTGGCCTCAGGTCATCAGAGTAGGAGATATGCCCGATTGCAACGAAGATCTGCGGTGAGAATACTTGTCTGAAATCCAAGATGAGTGGACAGGGAAAAAAGTGAAAAGACTCGCATAGGTGATCTAAGAATACGTAAAGAATGTTACACGGCTTCCGGTAGCAACGTTTAATGTTTCGCTTTTGTGCGTATATGCTGCGTCTTCCTGTGCGTGTCAGTATCGCATTACCAGCCGTGTAGTTTCCATTATTTTTTTTGACATTGCCTATTCTTCAAGTTTGTTCAATTGCCCTTTCAATCCCTTCACCTCGAAACGGGCTTGAAAGGCTGGAATCAGCCGCCTTAGCGCTGTTGGTAGAGCACTGCACCCGACGTAGCGAGCGCCGCGGTTTTGGCAGTCTAGATTGCATACGTAGCATAAGAGGCTTCTCGCAGAGCTGCAGAGCAAGCTGTGTAATGAGGCTGCACGTAGCACTTGCGGTATCAGAAGGTGCCACGTCAGCCGCTATGGTCCCAGGTTGCGCTGGAGAAGACACTCAAAGCTAGGTTACACGGAGCATAAACCAAATCCTGAGTAGAAGGGTGAACAGGTGCCGCCGTAGATTAGTTGGTGGAGCACCGACCAAAAGATGCAGATGTCGTGGTTTTGGACCACAGAAGCGGCAATCCGCAGTTGTGTTTCGGTTAAAAATGACTGCACAATTAATTCCCGACGATCAAGACAAAAACACAACATTCTTTTACCCTTTACTTGACATGAATCACTGTTGGCTTATTCTATGTCTATCGTTTCGCTAACTTTGTTTGCTCCGTCTCTAGTCTGCTAGTCTGCTAGCTAGCTAGTCTGTCCTCACGCACTAGTACATCGCAGAAAAAGGACGACAACAAGGAGAAAAAATAACGACAACTCACGGTCATTCTTTTACATGTGCGTATTTTTGATTATTTTCCGTGGCTCACGAGATGCACAAGTTTGCCTTCAGATAAACTATTTCTTTTTTTCCCGTATCCAGCAGAAGGGTCACTGATACACAGACCACCTGTCGACTTCGTATGTAGTCTTTGTGCACAGCATTCCACTTGTGGCAAACGTGATATAGGCCACAGCGGGTGATGTATCATTGAACGTAGAACGTCTACAAAAGCATCTCTGGTAGTTGATTCCCTATTTGGTGGAGGTCATTTAACCACTTTCGCCTTTGCTCGCACAAACCAGCATGCCACGTGTTGTTGAAACGAGCAGGGATGCTGTGCAAGTTCAGCACTTAAACGTCACAGAAGTTTTGAAGCCTTCCGCATTCACAATCATAAAGATAAATGTATCAGTTTGGTTTGGTTTATGGGGTTTAACGTCCCAAAGCAGCTAAGGCTATGAGAGACGCCGTAGTGAAGGGCTCCGGAAATTTCCTGGGGTTTAAATCTTTAACGTGCACTTACATCGCACAGTACACGGGCCTCTAGAATTTCTCCTCCAAAAAAATTCAACCGCTGCGGCCGGGATCGAACCCGCGTCTTCTAGGTCAGCAGCCGAGCACCATATCCACTGAGCCACGGCGGCGGCGAAAATGTATCAGTGATCCTTCTCCTGCACTTGGGAATAAAGAAACAGGTTATATGAAGGAAACTTGTCCATCGCGTCAGCCACGTAAGAAGAAGGAAAAATTCGCAGACGTAAAATAACGAACGTGAGTTGTCGGAAACTCAACTTTTTGTGTTTTCTCTTTGATTATCAACCTTTTTTTCCCGGAAAGTACTGGCGCGCTAGGCGTTACTACCGCCTCGTTTGCGTATAAATGCCATTTTTTGCCCAATAAAATCTTTCAAAAGCCCAGCTTCCGTTGTATGTACTCTCCCCCTGTCCGTGTCTTCTATTTGAGCTGGTGATATCAGTCGCAGTGTTTCAAACTAACTACTCGACCAGCTGTCTACTCTTAAGGCTGCAAGTATGTGCACGATCTAGCGGCCGTGGTATGTCTCCCACGCGGTATGCTGACAGTGGCAATACTAACGAATGGGGCGGTTAGTAACTCAGCTTCAGGAAAAGAAATCGCAGCAAATACCTGAGCAGAAGATATCAACAGCATTGTTAGAGTTAGGAAAAAAACGAAAGGGAAGGTTTGGTAGGCCAGGGCTAGAAAACTACTCTATTTGGGGGAAAGAGGTGAATGGACTGAAAGAGATAAAGCCAGATTTTGATTGGAAGTTGACCAAAAACTTTGGTTTTACCGCCAAAACAAAAAAGAATCGGAATGCTCACTCCATGAGGTCGACGAAGGAGCTGTACTGCGTGGGGTTGAGTGGAGCCACGCCCAGGGCCATGTAGGTGTGGCGCGTGCGGCTCTGCTTCGACCAAAAGTTGCTATCGATTATCTGAAGAGCGAAAAAGGACAAGAGAAGGGCAAGTGAAGTGCAAACGTTAGTTTTCCTGCAATCACTGTATTTTAACACAGCTGGAATGGCTACCTATCCTTAGGCTTCGTCTGATGACGCGTCGCTCCGCGCAACTTTCGGGCTCGCAACATTCAATGTTTCCGCCCTGTGCCTCTTCTGCCGCAGCCGCAGTCTACGCTTGCAACCACCTTGACAGCGACGAAACCAATTATTTCACAAAAAAATGTGAACAACACCGCGCATGTGAAGCTGCCTCAAAAATCTTTCGCAAACTTCGTGCCCGGAGACCTACGTTGCTCATGCGCATGAAGTTAGATTGAAAGACTGTGGGCTCGGTGACTGCACCTCAGCGCAGCCATCTAATCCGCTAATCTTTGCGATGCAGACGATCAACCAGCTGTTCGTCAGCCTACTGTTGCCGACCTTGGCAAGCATTCTTTCGGGTGCGTTGTTTGACTGCGCACCACCATGCTCCAGTGACGAGCCGGGACGCTACCGCTTGCCGCTCATCAGCTGGCCGTCCCGAATGACTGCTGCCACAACAGAGGAACAGTGGCTGCCGGCGCCGAAGGAATCTTGGACGGCCGTACCATCAAGGACATCAACAGCTTCGCCCCATATAAAAGCACCCCCGCCACCGGCACCGTTCTGTGGGCTCGGTGACTGCACCTCAGCGCAGCCATCTAATCCGCTAATCTTTGCGATGCAGGTTAGTAAATCATATGCCTTATTTGCCAAAAGATCAAGCAATTATGTTTTGGTGCAGTTCCCGAGCCCACAGTGCTGTGTTGCCATTGCCGCCGAGTGTGCCACTGTTGTTAATTCTTTGCTATTGTTATCAGGAGATATCGAAACTAACCCTGGTCCTAACGACAACAGTGCAGTACTCACCGAACTCCAGAAACTAACCGCAGGCCAAACCCAACTAATAGCCGAAGTACAAGGACTGAAATCTCAGCTCACTACTACGGATAAAACCATAACCGATTTAAGCAATCGTATGGCCGACCTGGAAACACACTACCAAGCAGTACTTCCCCTTCGAAACGACATTGAAAAGATGCAGGCTGACACAAGCAACATGGCGCGTATAATCCAGGAACTAGAAACCCGCATAGATGACGCTGAAAACAGGTCACGCCGTAACAATCTCATCTTCTATGGTATCCCTGACGCTACTGATAGCGAAACGTGGGAAGAATCTAAAAAACTAATCATTGATGTTTGCCGTAATAACCTTCAAATAACTGTGGAACCTCACGAAATAGAAAGAGCTCATCGCCTCGGTCGTCACTCACAAGATTAAAAATCGTCCCATAATCGTGAAATTCACAAGTAGCAAAACTAAAGAATCCCTCCTATCAAATGGGCGAAATCTGAAAGACACGGTTTATAGTGTTGGAGAGGACTTCTCGCATGCCGTTCGTCACGCGCGAAAACAACTTGTTGCATTTGCTAAAGCCAGGTCTGCCAAATTTTCCTTGCGATTTAAAACACTTCACATCGGCTCGAACCGTTATATTTTTGACACTTCATCTAACACCGTAAAGCAACTCGCGTAGCAATCGTCCCTTCACCCTACACCAATAAAACGCCGGCGCGCGACACCCTCAAATGTTCCCTCAAATGTTCTCTCGTTTTCCGTGATATTCACTAACATCCGCAGCTTCCTCCCAAAGCGTGAACTCATATCCAACGTAATTTCGTCATCCAGGAGCAATATACTTATACTAACTGAAACTTGGTTAAACAGTAACGTGTCCGACGCTGAAGTTTTAACTGATTTACCCGAATTCAACGTCTACCGAAATGATCGAAAAGACTCACGGGAGGGCGGTGTTCTTGTTGCAATTCACCGAGGTATATCATGCTCTATTGCACACGTCACATCTGATATGGAATCATTATGGCTAATTATTCGCACTCCCCCTGTAACAGTACTTCTTGGCATTTGTTATAGGCCCCCGCAGTCAAATTCAAACTTCTGTCGACATCTGAACGATACTATAAATCATCTTGTTGTTAAATACCCAAATGCGCGCATTCTCCTTTTCGGGGAATTCAATTATCCGGACATTGATTGGCAGACTTTAGGCACTTCCTCATTAGCATGCAATACAGAGGCCAAGAACTTCATTGATGTCTGTACAAATTTTAACCTCACACAGTTAGTCTCGGAACCTAATCGCGTCACGCATGCAACCGCAAACATCCTTGACCTAATACTAACTAATAGCCCTGAGTACCTATCATCCATTAGTTATGTTCCAGAAATCAGCGACCATAAAATCTTACATGCTCTATTTTCGTTTATCCCAGCTCAGAAGCACCCATCCAGAAAAACAATAAATCTTTACGATAAAGGGAATTACGATGCAATAACTGAAGACCTTAACATGTTTTTTTCAGAGTACCAATCCACATTGCACACTCACTCTGTTCACGAAAACTGGTTGGTATTCAAAAATAAGTGAAATATGCTCCCTAATATGTTTATCCCCAGGGTATCTTTCCAAAATAACCGCAATAAGCCATGGTTTACTAAGCATCTAAAACGTCTAGAAAACAAGAAGAAACGCCTGTTTCGTACAGCCAAACACACTGATAATCAAGCCACTTGGGAAAAATACCTTGCATCTGAGAAATCATACTTACTTGCAGTTCGTAGCGCCAGGCGCTCATTTTATCACACTGACTTACCGAAGCTACTAATCAGCAATCCTAGACAATCCTGGCAGGTTTTAAATCCTAAGCACACTCATCATATTACACTCACTAACGACTTGCACGAAGCGGTTACTGACCATGAATCCGCAGAAATATTTAATAAGCATTTGCATCTGTTTTAACGAGTGAATTTGACATGCCTTCACAGTTACCATCGCTCAACACAGAAGCCATCATGCCAGCTATCACATTCTTCGCAGATGGTATCGCTTCCATAATTGATAACATGAAACTCTCATCATCAGCTGGTATGGACATGATTAATACAAAAGTGCTTAAAAATGTGAAATCAACATGTGCAGCCTACTTATCTTTGATTTTTTCGCAATCGTTCTCTTCAGGGATCATTCCAGATGACTGGAAAACGGGGAAGGTCGTTCCAGTCCACAAATCAGGTAACAGAGACTCCCCCATGAATTATCGCCCCATTTCATTAACTAGCGTACCCTGCAAAATCATGGAACATGTCATCTACTCTCAAATTATAAATTTCTTAGACTCAAATGATTTCTTCCATTCTTCACAACATGGGTTTCGTAAGGGCCTCTCTTGTGAAACCCAATTAGCGTTGTTCCTTCACGACTTGCACACTAATCTTGACCGTAACAAACAGACTGATGCCATATTTCTAGATTTTGCGAAAGCTTTTGACAAAATTCTCCACCGTCGTTTATTAGTAAAACTTGCGCAGCTGAACTTACATCCTAACATAATACAGTGGATTGAGAAGTTTCACACTAATCGTTCTCAATCAGTGTTTGCTAACGGCCACCTGTCTAACAGCCTCCCGGGTACATCAGGCGTTCCGCAAGGATCTGTACTCAGTCCATTACTCTTTTTAATATATATAGTAATGATTTACCTGACCACGTTTTCTGCAGTATTCGAATGTTTGCTGACGACTGAGTTATTTACCGCACTATTAATAACTCTCGTGATCAACTTAGTCTTCAAACCGATCTTAACAGCGTACTTAATTGGTGTAACAACTGGCTCATGTCCCTAAATCCTAATAAATGCAAACTCTTATCCTTCTCTCGTCGCCATAGCCCGCATCGTTTCCAATATTCCATTTCTACCACCTCGATTGATTCAGTATCATAAGTATCTAGGAGTCACCTTGTCTTGTGATTTATCTTGGCGCACCCATATTGGCAACATCATTTCAGCATCGAATAAAACACTTGGTTTTCTCAAGCGCATCTCCGCCTTGCCCCTCAACACGTAAAATTACTCGCATATAAATCGCTCATCAGACCAAAATTAGAATACGCCTCTGCCATATGGAGCCCACACCAAACTTATTTAATTAATGCATTAGAAGCTGTCCAAAACCGTGCCACTCGATTCATCCACTCTTCATACTCATATGACGTCAGTATTTCTTCATTGAAAGCATTATCAGGACTGCCGCCCCTTTTGTTCCGTCGTCGCATTTCGAGCCTCACCCTTTATCACAAAATATTTCATTCTTCCCTCAATCGGTCACCGTATATCACAGCTGCCGCACGCATATCTCACCGCACCAGTCATCCCCTACAAGTTGCCCGGCCACCATCGCATACTGCCACCTTTTCTGCTTCATTTTTCTTTCGAGCAGCAACGGACTGGAACGGCCTACCCCGTGACATCGTCAACATCGCTTCATCCTCTACTTTTCAAGAACATGTAACCGATCACCTTCAGTGCTAAATAATATTTACTGTTTTGTTTGCTCATTTCATTAAAATCCCACCCCTTATGCAATACCCCCGATACAAGGGGGCCTTTAACGTAAATAAAGTGAACTGAACTGAAAAAAAAAAAGGTTCTGCTGTGAGCGTGCTCATGTCTTTCGGGCGAATGTCAGGCAGAAAACTGAGTGTATTTCATGTGATCTATTGGTGCAAGCTGCCCAAATTCGCCTTTCCTGCAGAAGCAGACACGATAGATGCGTACAGGGTAGATTATACAATCACATGTATGATCTGCTGCACATAGCCAAATATATAAACTGTGTAAGCTATCGTCATTTCATAAATTGTCCTTTATTTAACCTGTATCACGCAGATTATGATGTGTCCACCTCACTTTACAGTTCAAGTGCGCACATCACACCGACGTATCTCTCACTGTTCTTAAAACAAAAATCCTAAACGTTAAAAAATCTCCCTTAATCTTTATTGTACGAGTGACGTGCAATTAATGCGAAACAATTACTAGTTTCATTACGAGATAAGCCGGTAGTGCGTGCGTGTGAGTATGTATGTGTACACGCGGAGATTACAGAAAATCCCAGCGATGGAAACAAAAATAGGGTGTTACCATCAAGCCGCCGCATGTTGCGCGAGGCAACCCGAGAACCCCCACTTGAGACAATCCTGCGTACACTCAACACTGGCCTATCTCTAAGAGGCGCCAGTTTTTCCGACAACATTCATACCTGAACTGTGACGCAACTGTTTGTCGTACAGCATTACGGGTGGTGTCATATGATTTCGATTTGCATATAGCGTGCATGTGCTAGTCAAGTTGGACGCTAGCTGGCCATAAGGATTAGAACCGCCGACATATGTATCTTAATGTGTATGCCTTCTGAGGCTATTTACCCCTTTTTCTCAAGGCGCTGCTCAGGTGTATACCGAGATGTCAGGCAGTCACTGAGCCATTTCGTTTCCACAATACCAGTTTTGGTATCAAAATAGTGATGCAACTGCTCTTTGTACAGCTTTCCGGGTTTTCTCTTGTGCGTGCGGGTGTGTGTGGGTGTTGCGTGAGTGGTTTGGTGGGTCGCGATGCACCCTGGGACAGCAATGCTTTTACATTCCCAAGCATAAGCTGTCTGAAGTGTCGCTGCCAAATTTTTGTTTTCGTTGCTTATACTCTAGAATGTAAGAAAAATTACCCAGAAACCGCTGCCAATTTTTGTTTTCGTTGCTCATACTCTAGAATGTAAGAAAAATTACCCAGAAATCGCTGCCAAATTTTTGTTTTCGTTGCTCATACTCTAGAATGTCAGAAAAATTACCCAGAAATAAGTTAGCTCCGACATATCGTCATCCTTTGTTAACACCACACAAACTGAGCCGCCTGCATGGCTGCGAAAACAGCAGATGCATTTCGCTGGCACTCAGGCATTTTGCGTGTACCTTCATCACACTCAGCGCCTTCCTGACGTGCGGGGTCGTGGCATAGTGGAGGTACGCGTTGAGGAACCCGAAGTGCGTTATTCCCTGTGCCCAGAGGGAGTCCAGACCCGTGGCGAAAGGCGCCGTCGAGCACTCCCGCTCGATGGTGTTGTCCCTGAAAAGAACAAGAAATTTATATGCACCACTTTAATGACAACGATCCGCTTTGGAATAAGAGCTACTTGAAAACTGGCCGTTTCCAAGCTCAGTATCCATGCCTCTGGTTTTTGTGATTGGCGCTGACGAAAGGGAGTATCTTCATTCAAGTTCGATTTCGTTGCTCCGCTTTAAACGAATTGCTGTGTTAGAAAATACGTTCTTAGTTCTCGTGCGGTATACTCTTCTGTAAGTGCGCCCATTCGTCGTGTCGAACCCAGTGTTTCATGCGATTCTGATATGTATGACACCCACTTTTATTTCATGACAAGTTTATTTCGGGTGAGAGCATGTTGTAATCAGAGAGATAAACAAAATTCCTAAAAAACAGTATTGAAAATTTGGCTTTGATCTATAACGCATGCCAACAAATCTTTTTCTTCATTAAAGGTATCACTTCAATTTCTACATATGGCTCTTCGCTTAGTGGCTTTATTTTTTCTAGAATTAGGAGAGAAAAACTGTGTGATATTTTTCAGTTCAGATTTCGGTAGAAATCGGGTTATTGTGAGAAGATTTCAACAATTCGGATGTTTTGAAGTCGTTCTTTTTTTCTTGCAGCTCAAGGCTGTTTACTATGCTCGTTTTTGCGCGGGACATAAAATGCCGCTATTTTTTCCTGGATATTTCACAAACAGCATGGAGATGACTCCAACTACTACAAAGTACATCGCATGCATGCAAAACCGGCCTCTCTTGTACACTGCGAAAGCCGTCATTAAGCATTAGTACGATTTTAAGCGGGCAAGTGCTCTGAAGCAGGACGTCATTAGCACGGACTTCGCTTCATACGATGGCGAATAAACGCTTGGTCAGTACCCATCTTCGAGCCTCTGTCCACTAAAAATTACTGTTTTTAGAGGACAGGCGTTTAGCGCCACACGTCACGTGGTTGCAGCCGAACAAACTAAAGGCATTTTTCTGGCCGCTTTACATTTCCGTGAAGGAATAGGAAAATTAGGTGGACTGATTTGACTTGTTATGTTCTTCTTGAAATTCCCCTGACTCTTCGCATATTTTACGGATTTTATGGTTATATTTAGGTCCTATGCGTTATATACACAAAAATACGAAGATAATATGATTGCAAAGACGTTCTCTTTTAGAATCCGATAGATGGGCGTAGGCACATGTTTACATTGTCTTCCTTTTCCATACTGCATTGCAGCATATTGAAGACCGAATCGTTTGAGGGTTCTCGCTTCCTGTAGTCGATGTTTGCTTCCCTTATCGTTTAACTGCACAGCGTAGACCGAGGAAACGAAGAAATTCGAGGCGCCTGATAATGCCTACTCGATGGCCTAGAAAAAAACAGAAGTAGAAATGATTTCATCAAACTGTTCATTCATACTCTAGAATGTTCAGAAGCGAAAACACACGGGGCCGTGTTTTTCAATTGCCTTGCCTTACGCTGCATTATTATTCCAGCAGTTGCAAGTGCCGTCTCTCAACACATGCCGTTTCTAGTTATGTGGTACAATACTAACGACCTCAAAGGCGCGCGAGGAGATTGACACTGAATTACTTTTCAGTCATTACGCATCTTAAGTTCCTTGTTATCGCATTATACTTTCACGGTGGTCGCTATAATCATGAAACCAAATTTTATTCCTGTCTTTAGGTTTTCTTCTCTTTAACGCGATGGCTTTAAGGATTCTGCTCAGCGGAGGAACGGCGAGAAAATGCTGGGTGGTGTAAAAGGTAGCAACGCCACACGTGAGGCGGCGGATAATATTGTGAAGAGGTCGGCACATGACTGAAATGTCATTATTACATGAAGTAATGTCGCCGTTATCTTTATCAGCCTGCCTGCGCCCTCTGTTCGATAAAGGTTTCTCCCATATCTCTCCAAATAACCTTTTCCTTTCCCAGCTGCAGCTTTCCCATCTTAATCTCATCCGCTCGCCTTACTTTCTGCCACCCCGGCTACAACTGCCTTCTCTTGGAATGAAGAAATGTAAAGCGAATTAACTACACTGAAGAGAACATTGGGATGGGATGGGATTCGAACCCAGCCTGCTTGGATACCTAGTCGGACACACTAGTGCTAGGCCAGAAAGGCACGTTCATTCGACTTGGAGAAAGGGAGGAATTGTCTGTTTTCTTCGATAGTGCCCATGTCTGCGAAGTGATATGCGAAGGGGACCCCAAGCCACTGAAGGGAGCCATTAAGGATATCGTCTATAATATCGAATACGGAATTTCTTCTTCCGAGTAAAGGCTCACGAATGTGCTTGTATTTTACCATTTGCAGAAGGTGATGGTTGGTTTAAAGTTTATTGGGTTTGAAGTCCAAACGCGACTTAGGCTATCAGAGACGCTGCAAAGGAGGGCTCCTGATAGTTCTGACCCCCGGGAATCTTTAACGTCCACTGACAGCGAACAGTAGACGGCTCTGTAGCATTTTGCCTTCATACAAAAGGCGACCGCAATGGTCGGGGTAAAACCAGCGGCTTTCGGATGAGCAGCCGGGCATCATAACCACCGGGTCACCGAGGGGGCCAAGGTGATGGTATTTCAAGAACACTTACAGTTGCATTGTTTAAGTTCCCTCAATTTCTGAATCGTTCATTATAGACCAGAGCATTTTTTATGCTTGCGGTTATAAACACTTGCCGTGATGCCTTCATGTACTGTGTTTGCAAAACAGCCTGAAGCTGCCTTATGACTGACAGCATCAATAAATAAAAATAAATAAAGAGGTAGATGTCAGGAGGAAAGGTTGCAACTTGCGGCCATGAGATTTTGGGACTGTGTTTCAAAAGTTATTTTAGCCTTATTTTGAAAATCTATCTGCGAAAGCTATTTCCGATCGCATTCTGCTGTAAATGGTGCCGGAAAAGTATATGTTTCGAAAGGAATTTTCAGCGTTTGACAATTGGCATTTGAGGATGACATCGACTCTGACGTGAAGCACAAAGCGCTATGTTTCTTTTCGTGGTGACAGGAAGGGAGGAGGAGGTGAAGCGTCTTGAACGCTTAATGTTCTCCTTTCTTGACCATGGGGTAAGCGAGGTTTGAAATTTTTCTTGTGCTTTTTTTTAGCGCTCGTTTCGCCTGACCAAGATCGCGATCGGAAGTGCCTTTAAAGCTGCAGACTGGAAATCCATGTGGCGCGCACAGTCTGCTACTAAAGCCGCAGTTGGACAATCGTACATTACTAGTAAATTTCCACTGATGTGCATGCAATCGATGTGCATAGTTCCAGGTAATCAGACCGCCTTGAAAGAGGGAATTCTTGTAACGCAGCATTTTAGATTACGGTGAATAAGTCGTTCATCATGTGGAGATATTTTTAACACTAGTTTTATTAGCTCACATTGTTGGCCGGCATTCGCGCAAACACTGCGCAGCTCTTGGAGACGAACGCTCCGACGACTTACTTGTACGAAAAGTGTGCTAGCACGTTACGCCGTGTAAGTGTTCTAGTAAGCACTGCCTTCTTCGAAAGACGCACACTCCGTTTAGAGTTTAGGCTGTAACGGTGCCGAAGCTAGAGCACCTCTTTGTGCGGGCTTCTGCGCCTGGAATTTAGGCCGACGTCCAAAATGCAGACAACCATTTTCCACATGTGAGTAAAGCTCAAGTACCAAGAGTGGCACCGTCCTGCGCTTCGTTTTGTACCTTATCACGTTTTCATTCTGCACCTAACCGGTACCTCGAGAAGTATGAGTAATATACGGCGGAGCAATAAATGACCCATACGCCTACTCGCTCTTCCTACATCTACACCCCAAAAGTGGTTCATCACAAACAATTAAAACCAAATGGTCGAATAGTTTAGCACTTAATCGCTCTGTCCATCATATTAAATGTCTAGCATGCTGTTTGAACCACTCCGTGTTTTCGAGAAGACCATTACCAAGGCTTCGAGGCGTACGAGTGATTTGCGGAGGAGCAGTGTCATTTTACGGGCGCACTAATTGCGTAACTTCCATTGTGTTGCCAGCAAAGTGTGTAGGAGTATAGGAAGATGCTATTGGCGTCAAATGAAATACGAACAGTGGTGGACGTGGCCAAAGGTACAGTTTGCGGCGTATATCAAGCGTCATCAGAGAGAGGCGCGCTCAACCGGTTTGCCATGGTTTATAGGTTTTGTTTTAATGAATGTTCGTTTTCTCTATTTCCTCTAGAGCGCCACATGCCTTCTTTCCACCGATCACAAATTCCGAAGGGAGTTAGCGCTGGCGGCTGCAGCTGTAGCCCGTGTGAGTGGTTAGTGCTCTTAACTACCTGCTTTGCAGCGCTTTTATTTTGCCCTGAGAACGGCCGTGTTATCAGCGCCTGGTTGTGATGTGAAGAAAGAAAGAATTGATCGGGCTGCGGTCGTTTCTAATGTCGCCTTTCGTGAAACGCGTGTTTCTGGCAGTGACAGTGACGAGCGCACGGCCTGAAGAGAGAGCGCGAGTCATTTTTCATTATCCTCACGATGTGTAGCAGCGTCTCGCTGCAAAGATGACAGGTCGTCCACAGTATTCATTTAACAGAATCGTGCAGTCATTACGTGATGAGGGTAGGCCCGTAATCTTACCGTGGGCACATACAGCTGGCGACAGGCATGGATTAAGCGGCAGCTGCAGCAGACACAGCCAACATTATTCGGCTCGTAAGATAAAATATACTTTTGAGTCGTGCGGAAGGATATCTACTATCCGACGCAGTCTACACGAAGCTACTCTGCGAAGTCAGCTACCGTCACTGGAGCAGGCGGTCGCAGAAACAAATAGGAACGCAAGACCTGCGTTTGCATGAGACCGCGCGTTATGGACTACGGAGGTCTGGCCCTCTGTGTTCTTCGCCAACGAGTCAACGTCTTCGACACATTGGGAGCAGCGCCAGGGAATTGGAGAGCCGACAATGCCAGGTGTGCCTTCCCTGCCATGTGCGAATGTGGAGACTGCAATATTAGAGGAAGGGTTTATTTTTATCCATTGGCCGTCATATTTAGTATTGCGACGCGAAATAAAACGGTTCTTTCAGTTCGGTATGATTTCTACAAGCACTCGGCCCGTAGCTCTGTTTTCTGTTCTGTTTTCCCCATTTAAACCTCTCTGGTGCTCGCAAAAGTCAATTGTAAGCCATGAAATTATCGGTTCTTGCGACTCCCAACATACTCTATGGGCTGCTATACAAGTTGGGTGGGAGCGCCTACACGTTTCGGACTTTGCTGCCCCACTTTACGACTACATTCCTCAGCCAATGACAGCAGTTGTAATCTCTGGAGGAGATTTCAAGTGCTGAAGCAAGATGGCGAGTTGATCCGGAGGGCGTCTGGATTGCCCTTTCCTTTTATGATCAGCAAGTGTACTGTTGGTTCGTCAAGCACAAGCGTATTTCGACTTACTGACACCTCGGTAAGGCTTCCCTGAGCGTGAACCAAAAGTGTGGGGTGGAGGTTCCGCAAATATTTGTCGTTACCATGAACAAAATCATTTTTTTTTTAATTCTACGTACGGAGAAAGTAACGGGTTCAGCGCACACTTGGTTTCAGGTATAAATAATGCAGACGGGAACGCCGTTGCGTTATGGAAACATTTTTCTTAATTTATGCAATCAGGTTCTCCTTTCTTCATTGATATCGCAACCAGACGCTGGTAACATGGCGATTTTGGAATCAAAATCAAAGCTGTACCGGACAGGTAGCTGAGAGCGCATGCTTCGTGCACGGGGGCCACTGCCGCTACCTTCAGCGATAGCGCGATGCGCCAGTTGCGATCGGTGTAATTAATGCATGTGACGCTCCAGTGGCAAAACAAGAAAAGGAACGCCAAAGAAAACAGAAGCAAAACTTTCGCAAACCGAATCAGGGTGCGGATCTAGACGGCGCAAAACTGTACTCACAGGTACTTTTTGCCATACGCACCGCTGTTCGCATTTCATTGCATGCCGATAGTATGCACAACAAGCAACGATGTTTAACGTGGTAGCGTTTGTTATAGATTTCGCTTTAAGCGCCAGACGTCGCAGCACCCAAGCACAACGGATCATCCCATTCTGCCTTCCACGAGCGCGAATCTCTGTTGCGCTTCAGACATTTATGAGATATTTGTCATGTTTGCAATATTCTCAGACAAATTAGCTTAGGGTGCTGAAACAGGTTCTCAAACCGGAAGGAAATACTTGAAGGTAAACGCATTAATCCAATCTTTTTGTCCCCAAGCCGCTACTGAAACTAAGCTCCGTGAACAATGACGTATTCGGAAATATTTAAGCAAATCTACGTAGAAAGAAATGAATCCTTGTCGTACAAAGCCAGCTTCTTTATCAATCAACTACTATGGATCCAATTTCTTGGTCATAATCCTGTCACTGTTGATTTCTTATAGAGTTTTCCTTGCTTTACGCTCCACTGGAAAACGAAAAGAAAGAATTAACCAGGTTTCGTTGGGATGTGTCACCTTTTTTGGTATAGAATGCAGCGACAGCTTACAGATACATGAATACCATTAGCCAATTTCAACACGTTGGGATCATTACTTTCTAAGCGCGAAATGAATGCTTGGAAAGTTGGCTTTCTAAACAAACGAACATTTTTGGCCAGAATGTGTCAAGCTAAGTGGTGTAAGACACGAATGCTGGGCTTAACGGCAACCATTGATAAATACTGGGCCGGATGAGCTTCCAAAAGACGCGTTGTTCAAGGTGCCTTGTTATGATTTACTCTTTCCAAACTGACTATCCTCTGCTGTACCATGCAGTCTGTCCATAGTGCGTATATAGGAAAGCGGCACTGTCATTCCCCATCACGAGACGCTCACTCGATGGCAAAGGACACGCCGAACTCGGTGATACCGCCAGCGCTCGCCCAGTTCAGGAAGGCTCTGGCGTTGGCCTCCAAGCTGCCGGCCCCCCATGTGAGCCGGTTGCTGCCTTCCGCGTAGAGTGAGTCGAAGAAGACAATGGTGCACACACCGTCGGGGGGCAGCCGAGTGTTGAAATCGAGCGACAATCCGACAGTGCACACCAGAGGGTGCACCGGCAATGGACGCTCCGCTGTGAAAAAAATGTGGCGTTGAGTGTGTGCGACGAGAACTTATAGCGTACTAAGCAATTTGTATAAGGTCTCAGGCTATATTCGCCACTCCTCTCGAAGATCTGCTCCCTGATGGAACATACTGAGGCACTCAGCTGGCATCAAACACAGATTAGATTATCGACAGGCTAAATCGAGACGTGGCGGGTGGTAAGAGGGCGCAATGCAGTAGGTTCACCCATAAATGCTCAATGGTTGTATCTCATCGAAGAAGACTACTTTCCCGTCCTAAGGCCAATGGGCCAAGTGTCGTTTCCCTACAACGGCACCATAGTGGCGCAGGAATTCAGCTCTACCAGTAAATTCATTCTACCCTATATGTATCGTCTGCACAAAAGTTTAGAGCCCACCGCGCCATTGAAATAAACGGTGCGGTGGGCTGTAAACTTTTGCAACAGACGGTACGTGCAAAATCCGATTGCACAGTATCACACACACATTAAGCTCACGGGCCCGCACTACCGATAAGGACATGTTCGCATTTTCTTTTGCATTATTTTCCTCACCTTTCGTAGTGCAAAATTTGTGACAGACTTCACTATTCCGAGGAAAAAAATCTGATGGCCACGTTTATTTGGCGACGCAGCAGCGAGCCACGTTGTTCGTTGTACCTTCCCGATGCCTTCATTCTTGCTCCCGAGTGCAGGCACGTGCACAGTATTGTATATGCTGCGTGCAATACGAGGGTATCTTCTGCAGGGTTGTAAGCCACGTGCCGCAGGTGGCATGGAAACAACTACTGACGAATTCAAGACCGAGTAATCGTTTCTATGTCACTTGGAGAGGCATATGCCGACTCTAGGAGAACCTAGCAGCGCTGAGGAAATATCGGCTTATGTTGGCAAACATTGGCGGGAAAATATTGGCTGAGCATTTGACAAAACTAAGGCGCACTGCTGCAACAGTCACTACGCTGTTTACAGGCGCCCTAAAAATATACATTTATGACCGCCACAAGTGATCACAGGTAAAGAAAACAGCGTGGACACCAGACGAAAGAAGAGGCCACATAAAACGGGCCGCTCTTTAGCCTATTTTAATCTTGTGCTTACAAAATCTTTTGTAATCAGAATCTCTGCCTAGCATCAAAATAACCTACCTACATTCTGTAGCCAAGCGCAGGTTAGTACAGTATGTGAAATATTTTCGATATAGAGATAAATGCAGTAGTGCGTAGGATTTGTGTCTTCTGCAGGTAAAGAAAAAGGCACGTAACAAAAAACTACAAGAGTGCCAAAGATACGTATCAATACCGAAAGAAGCTCTGGGATTTAACAGAACGTTGACGAAACCCAGAAAGGTCAAAAGTTAGCAGAATGCAAGAGGTGAAAACATGTAAAAACGTGAGCGTACAGAATAAACATTGAAACACCATGACAAGCAGTTGACATAATTAACAGAACCGATAAATAAAACCGACGAACTGAAGAGGTAAAGTTAAAATGTTGCCAGAAAAATATGTCACTGAAAATTTTTAAAAATTCTGGTAATATCATTATGATCACTTCAATCGCAATACCAAAGTGCCTCCGGTTTTAGCCAATAAACGTTCTAGGTATGAATTATTCGGTGAAAAGAGGAGTGCAGAGGAAGCGGGTTTCACTTGAAAAGGATGATCTCTACGGAATATTGCAGAGGGTGATGGAAAGAATCGTCGAGAAGGGAATAGATGTTGAAATATTATGAGATTTGTAAATCCAGAATGTTTTGTGACGATGGGAAATATCCTCTCATTCAGCACGAACATCTAACGCCATGACGCTTGTTGAACGCAATTAATCTTAAAAAATGAAGCGAACACCATGGTTTAGGCATCAGGAGTATCATGGCTTCCACAGTGTAAGGTTGACACGGGTGCCAAATAGCTAAAATGTCGTTAATCTTGGGAAAAATTACCTTGATATAAGACACTTTCCGAAACTGCGTAGCGCCATTTCAAGATTTGTTTTAGGATGCCTAGAGCGTGGTTATCAGATGTTACAGGTGAAGTCACACTGAACATAAACACCCAAGTACTTGTAAATAGTACTTCTCTCTGTTCTTTTGTGTATAAGGAAGTACTTGGCTCGGGCGCGGCTGCTTTCTTATAGATGTGTCCAAAGCATTTGCCAAGACGAACACAAAGTGTTAGTCTAATCAAAATCATTTTTAAAGTTTGACAGCCGGAGTCACTTTAATATTGCACATAGCTCAATCAGGGAGAAAACGTATTTGGGTACACCAATAAATATTACAAAACAGCAAGGAACCAAGTACAGTGCTCTGTGGATGACGTGTGCGATGTAGGAGTTAGTGTCACTGACAGAGAACTGAATGCAGGATGAGAGGATGTTTTTTACCCTTTACAAGGCGCACGCTGTATGCGTGCCTCTCATGCATCAAATGGGCAAAATGACACTCAGAATGGCTATATAAACTGAGTTGCAGCACTTCTCATCCGTTTCGGTTAGTGGTTTTGCAGGAAAAGGGGTTGCAATTTGTACGAATGACTTCGTAAAGATATCAGATGAGGTCCGTATTAGTACCCCCGTTTTATCGACGCATAACAAAACTTTCCATAAAATTAAAAATTAATTTATGCACTACTATGTAGTAGTTGACAGAAGAGAGAGGCTAAAAAGCGAATGAATTTTTCAAACCGAACTTTTTCCGCCAAAATTGGTCCCATCAACTAAACCCGTGCTTGTAACAACCCCGAAAACAGCAAGAAGGCGTATGAGCGAGAAACGAAAACACGCTAACTGGTTTGTTTTATTGATCGGTAGCATTCACCAAAAAAAAAAATTAGCACGTTGTGCACCGTTGTCCATTTCCTGGCACTTTAAGCAGCTGGGACAACGTGAGTGTTGCCTTCCCAAAATGGGTTAACTGATGATAGAATCTGGGGGTAAATACTGAGGTCCGTTAATTTAGGGAGAACACGGTTGTGAAAAAACCGTTGAAAAGTTTTGAAAAAAATCAAGAAACGAAGCGTGGGCGAGCAATGCAGTGTCTATGGAAGTAAATATATCGTTAGTGAACACAGAGTAGTGGATGTCACATCAGAATCTCTTGCAGAAACCATGTTGATACCGAAAAATATTGCCTGACCTTAGAGGTGGTAATTTCAGTTTCTATTGCGTACTCATAGAGCCTAGGATAGTTCAATGATCGAAATGGGTCAATAGTTGAGGGGATCGAATCCTCTTCCAGATTTGACTATGAGCATTAGACTGGCTAAAGGCCGTTATAAGGAATTAAACCAGATCGTAAACATTGCGGAAAAAGCGTGAATAATACTTCACAAATAACCCGAGCCGTTTTTCTTTTCAGTAGCTTGTTACTAAAGTAAACGTGATCCGAGCTGGTGGTAACAATAAGGTTAGCGAAAAAAAATAGCAGCTCCACTAAAGAATACTCGCAGCATAGAAAACACAATGAAACGAATGGAGACAAAACAGCGTCCTTCAGCAATTTGGTGGGAAGCATGAAGCTTGGCATCATTAGCTGCTCGCGGGGTTGTATCAAAGATTAAATGCGAATGAATTAAACCCCGGAATCACCGTGGGTTATTGCTTGCGTCGTTGGGAAGGCGTCGGTATAATATGAACAACGAGTTATTGGAAGCTTTCGTTGGGATTTTTGTGACAGTTCTATGCTCTTGCCATGAAGTTGGAAGGTGGATAGCAACTGCCTACCTATACAAACGTTTTTGCTTGTGGTTAGTTCTTAACAGAGGTCGTTGAGCCAAAGTGCGCTTTTACTGTACTTGATTGTGATTGCAGGTGTGAATCTCGGTGTAAGGGCATTTAGAAAAGCTACAAATGCTTTACAAATCTGTTCAACGGAGCGAAGGAACAATCAGCTAAATAATTCCCAGAGTAAGTGGTTAATTTGGACTGAATTAATGCTGTCACGACAACTTACCTATTTAGAAGCATTCAGCAGACAGGAAAAGAGAACAGAGGGGGTCGTCGCGACAGACATGAAGGAAGCTGAAAGTCACCGAGACCAAGGAGCAACGGGAATTCTTCAATCTTGTGGTGTTGATCGATGGGATATAATTTTGTAATTTTTATCGCTTGAATATAACTGATTAGAAAGCTGAAGAAACAACCACATGCCACCGATGAGATCCGAACCCACGACCTCCGAACCTCGCGTGTGTGTGGATCCCACTGGAGGCATGTGGTTGTTTTTTGTGCTGCTCTCTAATCAGTTCCCATTAACCGCTACAATTACTGACCACCAACGCTGCAAGACAGCATTAGAAATCACTGTATAAGTAGGAGCATAATTTTTTTTGTTTTTTTTGTACGAGCTTTTTATTTGTTTGTTTTTTCTCTGTATTGCTGCGCTGTATGTTGTGTATTATGTACTATTAAACAGCACACCTAGAACCCAACAGCTAATATTGTATAACTAGGAGCCATCATTTTTGCATTACTAATTAGTTTGCTGCACTGTACATTTTTTTCTTGAAATTTATGTAACCACTCGTCTCTATAATGCCTGTGGCCCTGAGAGTACTTGAAATGAATAAAATAAATAAAATAATTCCGCGATTAACCTCCCACCAATCGACATCACAAATTAAAAAAAAGTTCCTTGGTTCCGATGAATGTAGGTTTCTTCATGCTCTGTAGAGGCAGTTTTTCTATCGTTTAAAAATTGATTGATGTATTCAGTATTCATGTCAGGTGCACAAAGACTATGTCACTTATTTCAGAGGAAGAATCAGGGACATTCATTAACATCTAACCCGGAATGTCAGCAGCATTAGTCTAGGATCATTTGGTTGTAACGAGCTGAATAAGGGGAAATCTAGACAAGCCTGTCAGAAGACGTGTGCATTTTTTTCACCTCCTGGCACAGAGAGAGCGCCTTATTTGATAAGGGGGAAGTTAAAATCACCAGAGGCAGTACAAATTGAGGCAAAGTTACGACAACGACCACACATTTCAGCAAACATGCTATAAAATCCGGCTGTAAACCCAGTAAAAATGCAACGGCGATGATAGATCGCAACGTTAATTATATTTGTTTAATTGCCGTTCACTAAAATGAATACACAGTCAACAAAGCAGCAAATACGAATTGCTACCTGAATCAGTGCGTTTTTATTGCAGTTAGAATGCCACTCCTTCTGCTGCTCGTTCTTTCTAGAAACAATTTAATACAGAATACGCATGCGCGAATAATATCGTCAGAGACAGAGTCGTTGTCATATTTCAATTAAAGCATATAATGTGGCTGCAGATGAGTCGATCGGTTAGTAAAGTGTGACACATTTCGCAGTAACGCTTGTTATGTTAACGTATATGAAAGGAATTCATGAAAACGCTTTTGTCTTGACCTCGACGCTGCACCAGAGTGGGCAAAATCAGAACTCGAAGGTTGTCATTCGGAAGACTGGATATATGTGTGAGCATAACTGGCATTACCGACAGACCAAGAGGTAGATGTCGTTGAGCACATGAAGTTTAATAAAAAATTAACGGTGCTTTAGCTTTGCTTAAACCGCGTGAAAAGCGGTAGCGTCATGATTGTTCTTGTGCGGTTCTTGTGCGGTTCGTTCAGTCTTTCTTAAGTAATTTCCAGGCTAAACCATCGTGAAGCTATCGCTTCTAGCTCGGTTTAACCAAAGCTAAAGCACGTAATTTGATTCCTAGGCGCGCCGACGCTCTTGACATTATGTAGTCGGTTAAAGATGACGTGACTTGACGCCCTATCACGTAAACGCCGCGATTAGGCGCCTCGGCGTGCCCAAAGTCGGTCAAGTGACTAAAAATTTGGTTGACTTTGACGTGACCTTCACGTCATCGGCTTGACCTTGACCGGACCTCGCAACGACCTTGACCTGTCCGATTGTTCGGTCATTGGTCTGACCGTTCACCGTCCACCTGTTCTCTAAACTTATAACTGAAGGTTTGACCTTGGCTGAGCCTTGAAGGTCATCTCAGCACGAGACCTCTAGTAGTGGTGCTATCGCTATTCCAAGTCGTCAATTTTGCCCTTGACCCTGTACACCCTATTTCTGAGTTGGCAATGTTGCCCTTAATTTGCAGAAGCCATTCTCACCCCTTATCAAGGGCGCAATTCAAGGTAGTGCTTGGATTTGAGATTGCAATTTAGGAGCATTTCTAGCCTGCTGTTCAAAGTCGTTTTGAGGGTTATGCTGATGTGCAAGGCCTTATTTTCTGATTCATGAGGAGTTTTGTTATTACCGAAGGGAGACTGAATGGCACAAGCAACAGTGTCGAGGAGATCTTGTTGCACTTTAGCCATAGGCTTCTCCACATCACTCACAAGAACCAAAAAGTGCCAAAGGTACAGGACAGCCACGAGAAAATTCTTCGTATAATCCAGTAGAGTGGGTGAACATGACACCGCAAAGAGAAAAGCATTATCATTCTGGTAACAGCCAGTTTAAACGTAACGAACCTCTCAAGTCGTGACCAATATGTCAGGGAAAAATTATTTTTTTGCAGAAAATTGCCACTTTCTGAAATTTCTCGACTAAATTTGAGAAATACTGTTGGTTATTATTCGCCAGGCGGGAAGCCAGCCAGGAAACAGAAAGGACAGTGCTTGCCAGACCTAATTATGGAGTTATCAATAAATGAATTCCTAAACTTTGATCGCCTTCATATTTCTCAAGATTAGACAAAAATCGATCGTGAATGAAGTTGCAGGGACGGAACGCCACGACTCCAGCGCTAGAAGATATCGCGCACTATTCAAGCAGGGCGGTGAAGTGACGTAGTCCCAGGTTTTTTCCGACGAAAATGCAGACACCTCCTGTTGCCCGTTTACTGCGGCAGGGGCATACGACGGGACGTCGATGATGATGGCGCTAAAGGGGTGATATAGGCTGCTTACAGCTAGCTCCTTAGAGTTAATACTAACGCAGCTACACTATTGGTGAACACGCTGTGAGAGGAAAAACAGATTGCTGTAGGCAGTGAAGCTTTGTACCTGGTACAGGGAAGAGAGAGATATAATTTAATGAATACAAGAAATGTGTCTTGGCATGCTACTTCAGTGGAGGGTGAAGGCAGAGGGCGAAACAGAGGGGAAGAGAAGAAATACAGAGGTTGAAGCTGAAATCAAGGCCATTTTCACTTACAAACACAAAAGGTCATAGAAGGGTGCGAACCAAACCGCGTCAATAAGGTTTTTGTCTCACGCGCAGCCGATGCCGCATCACTGAAGGGTCCAAGGACATGCTCCAGGCACAGGGCGCCGTCCTGGTGAAGTCTGAAAGTACTTAGCAATGCCTTGCGGATGCACAGGGCACATACTGAGGCGAGGTAGTGACCGCTGATGCGGACTAAGAAAATGAATCACCTAAGCGAATGAGAATGGGATGGAGTGCATTTGGCAGGCCATCTCAGGCGCTGAGTAGAAGCCTACCAGGATTCCTCAAGAAGAATGTGTACAACAGCTGTACCATACCTTTTCTCGCCTATGGGTTTGAAGCTTAGAAGCCAAGGAAATGCTTCGTTGGTTTGGTTGGTTTATTGAGGTTTAAAGTCCCAAAGCAACTCAGGCTATGAGAGACGCCGTAGGGAAGGGCTGAGGAAATTTCGACAACCTGGGGTTCATTAACGTGCACTGACATCGCGCAGTACACGGGCGTCTAGGATTTCACGTTCATCGAAATTCGGCCACCGCGGCCGGGATCGAACCCGTATCCTTCGGGTCAGCAGCCGAGCGCAGTCACAACTGAGCCACCGCGGCGGGGCGGAAATGCGTTGAATTTCAACTGAGGACCGCCCTGGGACCTACAGAATGCCGACAGATAGGAGCAATGTGAAATGATAGGAAGAGAAAATAGTGGATCAGGAACAAACTAGCCGAAATCAAGAAGAAGAAATTAGAAGGGGGACGGGCATGCAAAGTAAACGAACGATAACGGACTGTCTCGTAATGCGAATGAGTGGACTACAAGACAAAGCAAATGTAGAACGGGCAGGCAGCAAGTCAAGTAGGCGGTGGAAATTAGGAATTTTATGCTGGCTCTAACTGGCGGTGGACAGGCTTAACTGAACGTTAATTACAGAGGCCTTTTTCCTAGAGTCGAAGTGGTTAGGCTGGTGGCGGAAACGGCTATTCGCGCAGAGTTGGCGCAGTTGATTCTCAAAATGCATGATCCGGGAATTGCTCAGGGAAGCAAAGGACACGAAGTTTCGTTAATAGACAGCACGCTGACAACCATGTGAAGACTCCGAAGGGGAGTCGCCAAAACGGGCAGATGGGTTTCGTTAACTTTGGCACTGAGGACAGCAGCAGTTATTGGGCTAGTATGGCGTAACGACAAGCATATTTTTTTCCAGAGATTTTGTTTGTCAATTCAGAATAAAAGACAAATTTTAACCCTATTAGAGGGTTAGCATCCACACGAAAAAAAAAATCGTGTTTATTGTCCACAAGCCCAACTGATTTTGAATTCATGACAAACTGCTCGACACGCAACACGAAAATCAACATCTTGGGTGCAGTCTCAACATACTTGTAGTGGTCGGCGTTTCTGTGGTCGTCATACCGCCTCCGGAAGGATCCTTTCTCTCAGGTTGGAACACCTGTCCAACGTCGCTGTCATCAACGGAGCTCGGGCCACTGAAGTCAAACAGCGGACTGGTCGCCAGCTCGTCATTGGTCACTGCCATCGGGAGAGAGTGCGTTCATGAGCAAGCAAAGAGGCAAATGGCAAGGAACATGCTTCCAAGCTCAAAATTTTCGTCAGAACTAGTGAAGTGTTCCTTTTTATGTGTAAGATTGATGCTAAAAAGATAGTACCGAATTATTCAGCAGCTCCAGGAGTGTGCCAGTTACCGTAATTATTCTTAAGGTGAGCTTCGAGTTGAACGTTGTCTAGGTATGTGAATGCACTACCTAGAGTTGTAATGACGAAAGGATGAGTAATAAGTCGCACGGAATTATCACATCAGCTTAGCAAGAATTGCTTACGTGAAAAAAATATATTATGACTATCATAAATAATTCATTCTAAGCTTTAGCGAGCTTATTTTGGTACGGAGGTTTGCAGGGAAAAAACTATATTGTATTTTGATGCTTAAATGGATGCTGAACAAGAGTCTGAAAACATTGAGAACACATTTTTATATCAAAGGGGTGATCACGCAAGTGTACAGTATCAGACCGGTTAATTTTCATCTGATGACTGTGTGCTAATATTTCATGAGCGGCCGCCGGGCCAAACTCAGAGAGCTTTCTGGCGACGAGCTGGCGGTGATAACGTCAACCCTACCCAGGCAGCACAACAACATTGGCCGAACGTCGCGCAAGTGTTGGCAAAACTTGGCACGAACATCGGTCCTACACTGGCATTTGGGCCGAGCGCTACCACTTCACACATTGGCCTTACTTTCATGCCAGTTTTGGGCCAACGCTCGGCCGATCAAGCGGCCAACGCAGTCCCGATGTTCTTTCTGCAGCATGGACCAGCAAAGGTCTCATACTGGCATCCAACTTTCAAACATTGGTAGCCAAGTTTCAAACATTGGTAGCCAGCTTTCGAATAATGGTTTCCAGCTTTCGAATATTGGCATCCAGCTTTCGAATAATGGTTTCCAGCTTTCGAATAATGGCATCCAGCTTTCGAACGCTGGCACATGCAATTAACCCACTCGCCAATGACCGGCACTGTGGATAGATGTACATACATAACATTCTACCTAGCAAATATTCATAAATGAGGGTGCGAAAGAATTCCAGAAAAAAGACCCGTTTATTGCTTTGAGTTACAAGAATCACGCTTCTAGCGCACACAGGATGGTTTGCGCTACCACCAGCCACCCTGGGGAGTAAAGAAAAGGGGCCCAAGAGCATGGTGGCAGAGGCTGTGGGAAAACAATTTATTTTCAAGTTTGGTGAGTGCCGATCAGGTTGGACAAAGCATCTCGGCAAGCTGCTGCGGCACGGCTAAGGCATCCAAAAAGCGCTCAACGGAGCTGTCCTCCAGTGAACTGATCAGTCATATCCGAAGTAATCGTTGCACTCCACTTGCAAGGGGGCTGCTGGACTGCATTCAAACAAATTCCTCGTCCAGTTCTTGCACGATGGCCTCACGAAGTGCCAAGCCTGCAAAGAGATGCATGATGTCATGGTAAGTTGAATTATGGCCATCACAGAACAAAAACAAACATAACAAAGATAACACCGAATTTTGTGAAACACAGTAATCGTGAAGACACTAGCAACATATTTTACAGGATAATTTTTAATTTATTCTTAAGAACCAGCCCCACATTAGTTGCACAAAGTGGAATTTAATTTACTAAACTTCCCTTACACCAAATGGTTTAATTTAGTTTAATGCGTCGTGTCGCACTCCCAGTAAATATACTCAATGCGAGATAAGGAAATTAATGTGATATTGAAAACAGATTAATGTATTATTTTGTTTTAATATCATAACTTGTGTCTCTAAATTGCGAGGTAATTTTTTATTCCAGTAAATATGCACAGGTTGTAGCGTCTCTTCCTCATGGACGTCAAAACAACATTTTTGATTAGTTTTATTTAATGGGGTCAAAAATGCGGCTTGCGACTTTTGACGAAATACGCTGAACGCAAGGAACTCAGGGCACCTTTGTTTTACCTTAGTTGCTTCGCATGCATGCTATAGTTGGATTCGAAACTGCAACTTGAAAACCACACAAAAATACTAGTCTGATAGTCGAGAGTAATGCCCTTTTTCATTGCGAGAGAACTTGGGCAAAAGCTTTAACCAGTAATTGCGGATTTTCTATTGAGTCTGCAAGAGTAGAAGGCAAAAAGAAACACTACGGAAGTATTACACATATCCTTACCAACTAGTCTGCAGTGGCAAATTAATTAAGCGGTTCTGATTTCCGTCGTGCATAAGCGGTAAAGGACATATTCCCGAATGCATCTTATTTCAATTCATATGAGTTCAAACCCGCTGTTAGCCAAAGTAGTGAGTCTTTAGTGAGTTCATCTCACCAAAGACGAAAAATTAAATTCTCACCATTCGGCCACAATTCCACTGCGCACGACGTCAAGCAAGCCATTTCGCAATGAGAGTGGGTACACAGAAGTCGTCCTCGTGCTTTTTGGCTCGCTCTCTTCTCCTGCCGAAAAAATAAAGGCGCATGTAGTCAAAGCAACATTTACTACAAAAACCACTTTAACTTCCAGACGTATATCAAGATAAAAGAGTTTTAGTACTTACAAAAGATCTTGCAGGCGGTACGAACAGCGTCGGAGCTCTCCTAATATATGAGTGTGGCTTTTCGCGTGCGCAGACTATGAACGGTGCTAGCTCGAGTGTGCATGCATTTTCGTCGCGTTGGTTTGCACGTGGTTGAGCTCCGCCGTGCAGTCAAGAATGTCTTATTGTGATGAGTCGCGCGGTTCCAAGACGAGCAGTGGAGACGATGGTGTGGGGGGGTGGGGGGTTGGCTGGAGGGGAGAGAGGAATTTTCCTTTACACAGGTTTTGCGGTTCCGAGAAAAGTCCTCGAGCTGAAAGGTGGAGACAGGGAGGTGGAGGAACAGCGAAGCGCGTAGCTGCGCGCGAGGGAAAACAGGTTTGAGAAAGTGACAACCAGAAAGAAAAAATAGCGCTTCGCGGGGTGGGGTGTTAGCCCGCTACCTGGAAAAGGGCACGGCCGGGAGAACAGGTGGGGAGATATCGGACTTGAAGACTTGAAAGAGAAAGGGAAAGAGGCCAAAACACGTGAAAAGGGTTTGGAATTTTTGGAGAATGAGTCACATGGCCACAGGCAGTACAGAAAGGAATATCTACAAGAGAGAAGTGGATGGGAAACACGGAAGCGTCAAAGTATTGCTACAAAGCTGCAGCAAAAGCCTGAAAATTTTGAAGTGAAAAACTTGGAGCTTCAAGATGCATTTCGCCAAAACGACTTGAGACACTCGCGTATTCTGTGGGGCCGTATGATGTGGCTTCTGTTAGTTCAAGATAGCTTAAAATGTTACCACATAATAACAAAAATATAAAGCAAAAAAAAAATATCCAAGCAGAATGCGCGCTCTTTCATAGTTTCATGTACCGTACATGCGCCAAACAAGCTAGGTTAACATGCGTCTAACGCCAGTTGTCAGTCCATTTATTCAGTGGTCGTCGAAGAATCCTCAAATTGTTTGTTGGTGTGGAAGTTTCGCGCAAAAAAGCAAAAACAAACAAAGGCATGTTGAATTGTGGTTCGCAACTACTTTCGACGGTTTTCATCAATAAAGGTCATGTTCGAAAGAAAAAAAAAACTTGCGAGTAGATATGCAAGGACGTGAGCAAGAGCTATATTGCCCCCAATGCAAATTACGCAACAGAAGAATAAAATGGTCAAAAACAACAATTTCCAACACAACGATTTGCAGAAAAGGAAGGAAATAGCAAATCAGAAAACACGGGAAAGGCGCAATCACAGGGCACGACGTAGGGAAGCGTAGGAATCGCTTAGCACGTGTCCGCGTGCGTTTATGAAGCACCCGCCTAATATTTCACGAGCGCAACGCATAATTCAAAATTACGAGGCGGCTGCTTCGTTTCTGGACGTTGCCAAAACTGAGCACAATTTCGGTTTAGCGAATGCACTTGCGCTAATCTATTACGTTTGTATCGCGATCTCCCTGAAGCAGACACCAGCTGCGCACTGCGGCAGTGAATTCCTAGAGCGAATAAAAAAAAGTGATTTTTTATTCCAAAAATTTAATAAAATGAAACTTATTTGATTTTTGTTGAAGGCGTCTCGGGTGTAATCAGAACGTTAATTCTGATCAACAGGACTTCGATCGCAATTCTAAACGTATTATTGCTGCTCACTGCGCAACCAGAGTGCAGTTTTTCCAACGGAATCATGGGTAGCTTTGCTCTCAAACTGCAAAAGTGTTCGCTTAAAATATAATAATAAATAAAACCAAATCTTTGAACTCGCATGTTTTAGCGCGTTCGAAAATTATGAACTGCCGATATGGTACTCGACAATAAAATTAATTTTGAACCCATTTTAATGGATGACACAATGTTTACCAACGTTTGCCAGTATACTTTGAACACTGGATAAGCGGTGGTAACCTAGGCCAATATAGCCAGCTCCCGGAAATGGCATAGCCAATTCTGGCAAAGAGTGGAACAACACTGGCTAACATGGCCCATGATAGCCATGATTCGATGATGGCACAGCCAGCAATGGCAAACAGTGGGGCAATCCTGGCTAACCTGGCCCATGATAGCCAGGATCTAATGAGGGCTCAGCCAATACTGGTAAAGCGACGGACAACCAGGGCCATTGTTGGATGTGCTAAGGAGTGGCACAACCAATATCGGATGCTCACTGGCAACTCTGGGCCTAGTTAGGGCCACGCTTTGCCAGTGGATTTCCAATATTGGCCCGCCGTCGTGTGCTACCTGGGTACCTTCAGTAGCGCTATATAACAGCTAGCTGGCAATGCGCATTTGAGTATTCTCCATCTCGTGTCATGTTTTGGAGCGTATATGTTAAACAGTGCATCAACACGCGGTTACTCAGGAAGATCAAACAGTGGTTCAGGTGCCGTTTGATACCTGAAAGGCACATATAAATTAGGGCTCCGCGGGTCACGACAAACGTCGCGAGCTCACTCCTACCAAGAATTAGTAGCGGTCGTTCCTCTGGAGGGCGTGAGACGGCGCTACCTTTATTAATTCTGCGACATTCTGTTTTAGAGCGCAGCTCCTAAGGCCGACCCATATGCGGCGGTTTTCATGCGACCACCTGGCTAAGGGCCGCCAGGCGGCATCCGTTCACAGGCCGGCGGCTGTTCGTCGTCGATCAAACCAGGCTAGGTACCGAGTGCAAACTGCCGAAACGTTCGGCTGCTGCGGCCGTGTGTTGGTGCTTGTCGCGTGGTTTGACATATGCGCGGGATCGTGCTAGCTCTACTGAACGCTGCGCATTTGTTCAAAGTGGCGGATATCGCGTGGAGGGGCTATGAAATTTGTTAATTCCAAAAGTGGCGGAAAATGTCACACCGTCATTTCTGTTGCGTTGTGCAAAATGGTGCAAGCCGGTCGATCGACCGGCCGTCATCGATTCAACGGGTACTTTGAAGAAACAAGTAACCTTGAATTGTAGCGGTTATTCAGATTTTCGCTCGAGACAACCTTTGACAGCTGAAACGCGTGATTCAGGCTGTTGCCGTTCTATCGATAAGTGACTGCGGTTGTCCGCCAGTTACAGAAGGAAATATGGATGCCTGATTCACGACAAATCGCGTTCACTCTCGGTGGACGGTGACGTTGGAGTGACTATTAGAGACTAACTGGCATGCGGAGGTGTGGGCTGACGGCGACCCAAAGACCAGTCGCTGCTGTATGCGGAGATGTGTATGATGCCGGAACGGGTTATCACAAACGTGCAATCAACCGCGTATTAAAAAAAAATCTAACTTCGGCCTCTTATTGAATCGTTTCATCGTGCTGCGTGCAATTATAATATTTGCTCATTAAGAGAAATGGTGTATAGCAACGTGTGAGGCTGGACAGAAAGATGATTGCGCCATGCCAGCCAGTCGCTAACGCGTGTACACAGTCACGCGCATACGCACACGTACGCGTGCGTACGTGTGCGTACACAACACATTATTTGTTTGAGCACAACGAAGCAGCCCAACACCACCTTTTCATTCCGTGCTATTTCTCATGCATAATTAGCACATTCATGTTTTTTTCTGTTAGTTCAAGATCAGAGCACATTCCAAATACACGTTACTAATTCATATACCTCACAACGCATTCACTGGGTGCCCCTCAGACACGTCTGAACCAACGACCCCTCGTAGCCTACGGGCAGTAAAGCAAAAAAAAAATATCTTGGTGGGATATGCTTTGCATGCCCATCTGACGCAGTGGGGCTGAATTCGATCCCAAATATCCGCTATTATTTTTTGTATTTTCTGCTTAGATGAATTGTGAGATTTTTTCCGACTGACGACGGGCGACGTCGGGATTTCAGCACAACGAACTCCTTACGCTGCCACTTAATACCTGCAGTCCAATAGACCTCTCCGGGCCTGCATCACAGCTGCGTGTTTCTGGTCTGATGGGCAAAAGATAGTGCGCAACGAAGCGGGCTGTAATTGGGAGAAGAATGAATTCGACGCGTAGGAATAAGCCTCTCTAATCGGGAGAAGAAATGGGGCCCGCGAGCGATCGTCCCAAGCAAAACCGGTTGGAAAGCGAAAGTGGACGGTTTTGCCTGTGGGCCTGGCATGCGTTAGCCCATGTGGGCCTGCAAGGTGCAGCCCAAGTGCGGCTGGCAAGGCCTAGCCTACGTTGGCCCTTGTGGCTCCCTGCTGCACTGCCCCCTTATACCCCCTGCAGATCCCCACTGAGAAGCCCATTACTGTCCAACTGGGTCCCAAAAGAGACCGAGGAAAGCCCCCTTTACCGTTTTTATGCATGCAAATCGTATGGGTACCCTGCCGGCCCTAAATAAGAAGCCCACTGGGCTGCCCTTTTGGGTCCGGCGCGACGCCAAGTTCGAAATCCCGCGCATATCCCATTTCTGGCCCCCATGGGCAGCCAGTGCCGGGCCCACAACGGCCCGCAATTCAGAGCCCCATTTGGGCTACTGGGGTACGGACAAAATTACCCATACGATGGTAAAGCACTCTTTTTCCGGGGCATAGTAGTTGGCCTTCGTCTTGGACAAAGCCCGACTTGTGTTGGCGATCACACGTTGTTGGCCCTTCTGCACCTAAACCAGAATAGCCCCCAAACCAACATTGCTCGCATCGGTGTGCACCTCTGTGTCGGCATTTTCGTGTAAATGTGCCAGTACGGGTGGTGTCTGAAGGCAGCGGTGGATTCCTGAAAAGTATGCTGCTGCTGGCCAAACGGGTAAGCGATGCGGCAATTGTCGAGAAGGTTTTGACTAGCTGGCACACTCTTAAAAAAAAGGGTGCGAGAAAGGGGTAAAAAGGGCATAGCATGGACTTTTACACCCTTTAGAGGGCCCTAGGAATAACTTTACACCCGTTAAAAACACGCTCCCGATCACTTACCCCCTTTTAGAAAACTTGCACCCTACTTACACTCTCTACCAGTGTTGATAACTACGCGTCCGTTCATGCCCCTAAAACAGCGGGAAGGCTATAGTTTGCTCGTGTGCCACGACGGGGCGCTCGTGCAGCATTTTGTGCGGAGTGCGTCTTCATAGAGTTGTCGTTTGTGTTCCTCGTTTTCCTGTCTTGTCCCATTCCTGCTTTTCTGCAGTGAACCAACTAGGCCACAAGAACGTTCTACTTCATAGAGGGACGGCGAAGAACGTATATAATGGTCGATTTTTATTGTGTGGCAAACACATCAATAAAAAGATTAAGCTGAGCAGTTTGTGCTGAAAACGGAATGCAAATCCTTAGAGCTTTTTTTCTTATAGGCTATTTCTAGTACGACAAAAAATATTCGATGCTTTACTATGACATGATGCGACGATAAACTCCTAGGTTCACGTTCTATGCGCATTTAATCTGTGTCCATTATCAAGAAAATGCAATATTTACACCTCGCGCTCAGCTGCACGTAACAACAAGATCGGCGGGTGTTGATTTAGTGTGATAATTACACTTACATCATAAGCTCACGTTTGTCTGCAGGACATTCGTGGTTTACGTATTGCATCAGTCGATACCTAAACGCAGTTTGCACTTGACAACTTTGCTGTTAGGAGGACGGGGGCGGGGGTGAGCCTACGGTAATATTTTACATAAGAACAGAAGAAAAACTAATGATTTTTGGGAAGCAAGTTGAGTCCTCGGCCACTTTATCCTCCTCCCTAGCAGTGCAAGTTTTTTGTTTATTTCTCCACTAAATCTGAAAAGTTCTTTTGAATACTATGCGCCAGGAGAAAAACAGGGAGCAGAAATACTGCTTGTCATTAATTATTGTGTGATCAATGAATGAATGCTCAAACTGTTACGTGTCATATTTCTCATGGCACACTCGCAAACAAATTTCTGTAGAAAGGGCTGAGTACGAAAGAGGGAAAGGAAGGCGCCTTCGGCCACGTATGACTGCAGCAAGTAGTCCGAATAGTTTTTTGTCGCGAATCCACTACTCCGCATTTATAAACGACCAAAGGGGGGCAAGAGCGCTTCGCTCGAAAACCGATGAAGCTCGCGGAAGGGCGCGCATTCGTCACTTAACCTGGTTTCCGTGTCTGCTGAATATATCATGATAAGAGCCTTCTGCATGGGCGTGGCTCGCTGCCCAGTGCAATAGTTCCATCGAAGTCAATGTTGTGGTCACAAGCCTCACTCACAGTGTCCGCCACTGCGCTTCGTTCCCTGTTCATTTGTTTGACATCCTTTTGTTCAGCGAAGTTTTTGGTCTCGCCATGACTGTAATCTCGCCGATGTACGATGCCGATCGCGCCGCCGCAGAAGGCTCCTACTTGAGTCATCAGCCACACGCGGCGCAATGTAAACCACGCCCAAGAAACTCTTCCCCCTCTGTTTTATCCACGGTTTACGTTCAGTGACCCGGCGGATGACTAGCAGAATGCTTAAAAATGCAAGCTACAACTCGCCCACAGTCGCACGTGGTGAAAAAACCGAGTAGGTTCCGAAACGTGTTTTTGTTTTATTTTTTGGTTGGCGTTCTCTCCAACTTAATTACGAACAAAGGGTCTAGACCACAAGCTCTTTTAAGATCACTTCGTCCATCTCCCATTGCCTAAACCACTATCGAAGAGGCTGCTTGCTTCTTTGGTCTCGTTTTTTTTTTTTTTTACTTATGGAGTGTCCTGGAGGTTTGAAATGCTGCATCCTGTCCATCCTCGCCCCCTACTCTTCCTCCCCTCTCCAAGCCCTCTGGATATTCACGTGAGGGTTCTCTTGCGTTCCCCGACGCGGAAGCACTTGCACAAAAGATCAGTCAGGCGTGGCCAGGTGTCGACCAGCGCTGCCGGCACCATGGCATCCGCCACGCTTCCAAAGAAATGTGTCGGGAATAGAACAAAAAGCACGAAATGAAGCGGGAAGCGAAAAGAAAAAAAAGACCCCAGCAACGAAGGATAGCCGACGGCGTAGCTTTCTGCTGCCCCGGCCGAAAACTGCGACATCTTAATGACCTCAACTATCAAACATAGGATGAGCTCTCCCGAAAAACATGGAAACGAAGGCTTAGCGGCGCCACTCCAGAGGCCAATGCCTTGCCGGACGTCTAAACGCGAAAACCAACCTTCCAATTCTCTGTGTACAGTTTTATTGTAATTTTTCTGTGACCCCAATGGGGAACGAACGAATATTTCAAAGCACGCTGTCGTGAGAGAATAGTACAGGAGCGAAAGAGACGCGGACGCTAAGCTTTCTAGAGCTTTTTAGTTTCGCAGCCCTGATAACCGCTTGGAAAATAATAACTCCGTGCTCTCCAGTCTCCGTGCGATAGCCTTGCTGTCTGTGCAAAATGCTGACTCCCTATTCGCACGAGTACAGTCAACGGTTTGAAGTTATCCCGCATTACGAGCTTTCCGACTGACTTGATACTGCAAGCGCAAGTGAGTGCGAATGCTAGATACATGTGTAAAAGCTGCAATAAATAAACGTTGTAAAACTTATCTTTATTAAGTATGTTCTTAATAAAAAATTTCAATACGTTCAGATAAGCGCACATATCCATGTTTGTCCCATAACCTGTGGATCATCCTTTGTACCATCTCTTCGTGCACCTTTTTTTGATTATGTATGTATGTTTACCAAAAGCTTCGTAAACTAGTACCTACATGTTTAAAACAGATTGGCTTGATTTGCTCTCCTGCGATAATTACAATGTGACATTTGCATTGTTTTGGTAACTGGGACACTCTCTTGGCCGTTATTTAATAATGGCGCTTGGAGGAAGTACACCAATGAACATCTGAAATTCATGAAATTTCAAATTTCATGAATTTCAGATGCTTTATGAAATTTGAAACCATGAAATTTCCCCAGGAGTGCGCCGATGAGGACGACTGCACTTATACTCTTGTTTACATCGCTGCGTACGAACAGCTACTGCTCGTTTTCATGAAATAAAACGCAATCTGCGCTTTAGTTGTATTAAACAATCTCTTCTCTTTTGTACTGGTTGTACCCGTGCTTGTTTAGGTAGTGCGAGAATCTGTGGGAAGCGCCGATGTGATCGCTCGCCTGAAAAACACATGACAGCCGGGTTGTTGCCATCGCGTAGGATCGGCACTTCTCGCTAATTGTCCCTACTTCTTCCGAAGTGAGCAGTACTCTGTTTTAAACTACTTTATCCAGAAGTATGTTTGGTGATCGTTCGCGTTAACTGAAATGGCCTAACTAGTTATCCACAAGCTAGCGTCGGCGACGACTGCTCCTGCTCGGCCGTCTGGGTCGCATCGGCGCTTCCCGTTCATGATATGTGCGCCCTGTGATGTAAGCAATGGTGGACTTCAGGTCACTGCTGTCGTAACTACACTCGCGGACCATTTGCATTTGGTTGTGAATTCGCTATTCACAACCGCCGCAGTCAGACCGCACCCTGCGGACTAGCTAGGCCTAGTTGTCGCTAAAGGGAAGAGAGTCGTCGACTGAAATTTCACCAGCGCTTATCGTTGGTGAGTGTTCACTTGTGTAAATTTGAAATATAGCCGTTCATTTCGCTCATTTCTAAGACGGATAATGTAGAAGCGCGAATATACTTCACACCGTCGCCTCATCAGGGTGTTTTCGCTCAGCCGCCGACCTGCCGAGAACACGAAGGCTGACTGTCCGCCGATCGAATTCGTCGGTGTCATTGGCCTAAGGAACTTTTCCCACCACAATCATATTATAGTGCATTAGATAGTTCACTATAATCACACGCTGCTGTTGACCTTGACAGTGTCGTTGTCCGACTAGTGTGACTGCCGCCGTCGTCTTCGTTGTGCTCTTAAAACAAGCTGAGGCTTATTCGAATGCGTTTGGAAAGTGTCATACAGCACCGTGGGGGTCCGTCGAGTCCGAATGCCATTCCAAGCCACGAATGCCATTCGACTAGGATCTCATTCTAACGTATCCGTGTAGCACAGGTAAAATTCACCACGATAATCAATTATATTTCAATTGGAACCATTTTAATTGTAATCGGTTTGCTATTTTCTGTAAGGTGTACAAGACTGATTTATAACCGAGCTGTGTCAGCTGTGTCCTCGTTTTCTGAGTAAGGAATGCGGTTTGTATCACTGTTCATAGTTTTCCTATGTACGAAAGAGGTGGGGGAAAAGAGTAAAAAAAATATTTTTTGTATTCATCTGTCTTTCCTCGGCTGTTCTGGGGGGAAACGGAAACGGTAGAGGTGAAATACCAAGAAAGCAGACACGAGGGACACGCGGAAACCGGTTCAGAGAAGGAAAAGAAGAGCAGAAGCAGGAATCTGCCTGCAGGAGGAGGAAATAGTGAAGGGTATGAAGAAAGGTTGCAAGGGACACGTGGATTCGCTCATTTGTCCTTCCGCGAATAGAGCGCGACCCGTCATTGTACTGCGTGTTACTGGCAGCTGCTGCCGGATGTGGTTTGCACTTGGCGCCTCTGGACCGTGCTTCTCATGTTGTCTGCTATGCGAACTCGGTGGTGTGCAGTCGCCGAGGGAATAACGCGTTTCGATAGCCTGCCAACAGGCTTACTTCGCGACGACGTCATTAATCCTGGTAAGTACTGTCGAACGTTTATTTGCTTGTATTCTGTAGAAGGGTGAGGAATTACTTATGCTCATGTACACTTTCACTAAAATAATTCAATTTCGTCACCGTCTTTCCATGCATCTTAGAATAAATATATGCAGACTAATTGTAATGGTGAAAATTGCACAGTGCACCCTTATATCTCCAGCAATAAGTTTTGGACGCTCAGCTTTTACATGTTTTCGACGCAGTCGCCTTTCATGAGCTCTTGACGGCGGATGTATGTTGTAAAATGCATGCAACTTCCAGCATGAGTGAAGCTATTAGGCCATTTAAGCTTCGTAGGTTGAGTCCTACTTTCATTTATGAACCTTGATGATTTCTCTCAATGGTTGAAATTAAAAACAAAATAATTGAACTGGAGACCAACACTTTTTTATTATGCGGCCCAGAGCCATTTGGCAATCTTTGTTCCAGACGCACGCGGTTCAGGTGGTCACCGAGATATGTGAGACACTTACTGCGTCATTCATTTCCTTTCCTCAACACCAATTTTCAGTTCTTTCTCCAAGTCGCTATAGCCGTGCTCAAGCTTCACCCGCAAACATTTTTCTGTCGCTATTTCACGTCAATAAACCCTCACAACAGTTCACAACTTGCAAAATTGCCGCTGACTTAAGCCTGTTTCACATGCCAGCGAAAATGCTAGCGAATCCTGTCGCCGCTGTGGAAAAACCTGTTTTGAGTCGTCGCTGCGACGAGCGGCGAGGTTTCAACAAGTTGGAAATTTTCGCTGCTACGCGCCGCTCAATCGCTCTGTCGCTTGTATGTGAACCGGCCTTTAGATGATATTTTTTAACACAGCAGATTTTTTCCCCATCCTGCATTATCACTTCCTGCTCGGCCCACAAAAGGGGAAATGCGTCAGTCAATCCCGAAATAGATTAGGGGCTTCTCCCACCTTCCTTTTCTAGAAAGAATGCGAGACTGTTCTCTGTGAACGAGTGCTTTTGGACGGAAACCATCCTTCTTGAGGAGCTGACTTATATAATTTTGCAAGTTGTTGCAGAAAGAAACGCAAGATCTCAGTGCGCATGCGCTTTTGTGGAGGCTCTGTGGAGGCTTTGCTTTCGCTTTATTTTGTTTTTTAGGTTTCCGTGAATAAATAGTTTCATTCGCAGATGATACATCCGCAAAATAAGCCCGCAGAAATAAAAATACGGGCGGACTGTTTGCTTCTACGGATTACTACGTATTACTCCGCCGATGGCAGAGCGGCAAGCCGCCACGGGACTGGGTGAAAGGCACTCCACGCGTTGGTCGACTCCGCCCACCGTACCGGGGAGAATTAAAAAAAAAGGCGGGAGCCGGACGTTAATTCGATTTAATTAGGGAAATCGGCCACAAAGGGCAATAAATCGATGTTTCTAAGAATGCTCGGAACGTGTAGATTGAGTTCCCGTGGCAAAAAGACGAGTTCAGATTCCTCTTCACTGCAACTTTAAATATGTGTACTTACCGCATATTTCAACGATCTTTTTTTTTCTCACACAGGTTCGCTTGGAGAATGGATGCCATCACGACGTTGACAGAAGACTGCTGAGAATTATTTTGTTACTTTAAACTCAATACGAAATAAACCTTGTCGTGCGTACTGGTGTACTGTCACTGGAGTGGAAAACTGCCCTGTGATGTGCTGCACGGCACGCCACAAACTTATCGCACTAACACAAACATAACCAGGATTGTGGAAGAGAAAAACGTCTGTGAACTGCACGTAAATGAGGTAGTTATCATGTCTTTTCAGCAAGCAGCTTTGCTCTGTAGGTGTATGATAACATACACACTTGCAGGGCAATGATATGCCCACTGATACGGTGAAAAGTTGCGCTTCGGGAGCGTCGTTATGAACTCATTAGGTAGGTTTAACTATAACCCTTTTGAGGGTAAGTTTACACTCTAAGAAAAAAAACCAGCCCAGAGGGGAGTAAAGACAATTTTAGTCCTCAAAAGGGCCCGCTAGTCCGTAAATTTGCACACGACACTCTTCTTGCCACAAATGCGCGCCGTGCGCAATCTTAACAGACTAACTGCCGAGAAGGAGACTAACGGGGGGCGAACCGCAGCATAGCAACACGCGAAAATCGCGCGAGAAGACTCCGACTGCAATAGTACGCGATTTTTGAAGCGCAGGGCGTGGTCTAAGGCCAGTGAGAGCACCGCCGTTGCCTGTGACGAAGCGGATAGCCTTTCGCGTGAGAAAAAGGCTTCGTGCAACCGAAACGGCTGGCAGCTGTGCAAGTGCATAAACAAATACTACGAGCTTCAATACGTGTCGAATGTGAGTAGTAAAGGTTAGGGTTGGGCAAGTACACGTAGTTTCATATCGTTGCCGTTTGTTTACGAGCTTATGTGATACTGTGCAAGTATCGGCGACACTTAGCGAACCGGAGAGTGGCAAGCAGTCAATTCCCTGTTACCGCTGTCCGCCAGTAACAAAAAACGAGGTGAACCATCGTCTTCTATATTTGTTTTCAACAGGCTGTAATGTGCAGCTGCCAACTGCTAGAAGTAAGACCACCTTATAAGCAAAAAAAGAAACGAAAAGAAAACAACTGTTGTGGTTGTGAAGTACCGGCCCTAATGTACACACAGTTCAGCACCTCTTCTTTGGCCAAAACACGATTTAGACAGTTGTGCGTGCGCATTAAAGCTTACCGCAGGTTGTTCCGAAAGCATATGACACAAAAATCACCATACTGTGCTCTAAACAGCAATATGTTTGATAACAGTTTGAGCGGTAAAGACAGACAATGTGTGTGTTTCGCATATAAGGCTTTTATTTTCTGCCTCAGACCGTCTGTTGTGGTGGTGTAGTCGTATTCGCGCTCGGCTTGTAATCCAAAGGTTGTCGGTTCGAATCCTGGTGTTTTCATGTATGTTTATTTCTGTTTCCTTTATCGTTGTTATGTGTGTTAAGCTGTGTCGGAAACTCTCCCCCTCTTAATTACGCAGGAAATCACGTGTAGTTCGCTTTCATTAAACGTCTGCTCCCGGGGACTAACTGTTGCACCCTTTCCAGGGCACCAACAGTTACACCCTTTGCCCCCTGTTAGTCCTTTTTTTCTAAGAGTGTACGCTTAACATTACCCTTTCTAACACGGTGTAAATGTGCACCTGAAAAGATCAAAACCATATGCTCTTGCAGAGCAGTGTTACGCCCATTGATAAGGTGTAAAGTTGCACTTCAGGAGCGTTGTAGTAAGCTCATTTGATAGGCTTAATTGTAGCCCTTGTGAGGATAAGTTTACGCTTTGGGATAGAGCATAAGCTTATTCCGAGTGGGTGCAAACATGCACCAGAAAGTAAAGCATATGTTTGCACTTTCATGGCCTAAGCGTTAGTCTTTCTTAGGAAGGGTAATGTTAGTCATCAAGGGCTTATACTTACACTTGTCCAAACGGAATAACATTAGTCCTATTGCAGCCTAAACATTACACCATACGCACTTAGTCCCCCGACGAGGGTGCAAATTTGCACCAAAAGGGGCTCGCCACAGCGTCAGTGGATTTACCCCCTTAAAGGACTAAGATCACACCTTTTTTTCTTAGAGTGCAGTAATACATATGTATCAGCAGCACGAACACAACAAAGGAAGAAGGAGATAGTACAGGGATAGCACTTAAAACTAGGAAATTCAGCGCTCTGTACTATCTTCTCCTCCTTCTTCCTGTGTTGTGTTCGCGCTGCTGATACATACGGATCGCAACCAACTAGCCCGGCAGACGTTGTTGGCAGTAATATACTCCTAAGCTGAGGAAACGACCATTTTCTTTTAGGTCACACGGCGCCGAAAATTCGCAATGGCAACAGTTTTCGCTGGATCCGGAAGGATACCGCGTAGGTTGACTACGTGGCCTAAGAAATTCAGCTCCTCGTAAACAAAATGACATTATCCAGCTTTAAGTGCAAGACCAGAGGACTTTACAGCCTTCAGGGCAGCATCGTGGCAATGAACATGCTTCATGAAATTCGGGGCTACGACAGTCACGTCGCCTGTAGAGGGCTAGCATGCGCCATGTGTGTTTATTCCCCCCCTCCCCCCTCCTTTCTTCGCGGCTAAGGAAGGGGAGCTTCGCCGTTCAGCGGGCCCCAAGATCTGTGGATGCGTGCGGCCTCATTAGGAGCGCCCATCTTTCTGTCCCCTGTGTCACCGCTACAGACCCCGGAGAGCCCCCGGCGGGGGGGGGGGGGGGGGGGGGGGGGGGGGGGGGGGGGGGTGCTGCGAGGAGGGCGCGAAGCGGGCAGCCGCCAGAGAGGGAGCGGCCGGCTCACCCAAGCCTCCCATTGTCCCCTTTCAGGGAAGGACGCGTGTTTCTCGCCGGGGCCGCTTTGTGCCAGTGCCCAAAGAGCCAAGAGCCATAAAAATGTCAACGCCGCCGTTTCATCGTACGCCGACAGCTCACCGCGGCTTGATAAACACCACTTGCGGTCCAGTTAAGATTCGAACGCTTCGTTCGGAGGTTCGACCGCTTTTCTTTTGAAAAGAGAACACTGCTGAACGAAGCGGGGCCAGGCGCGTCCGGATGAATGGGAGCAGTGGGCGGCGGTGCAGCTATCTAGCGTCCGGTATAGCCCCGAGGCTCGACAACTCGCTCTCAAGAAACGGGAGCGCGCAGAAGACACCACCGGACAGAACGAGCACAGCCACCTGCTTAATTGGGGGCAGTGGCGGCCACTTGACTTATGTCGCCGCCCGGACCCCGGAGGGCGGCTGGTGGGGTCGGCGGTCCATTGTGATCCGACTCTTATTGGAAAGTGGATCTGCGCTCCCGGGTGTTGTTTGCGACAGTCGCAGCTGGGATGGGGCCGATAATTGCCCTAGTACCGGGAAGCGTCAAGGTCACGAGTACTGGGGAGACAGACGTACCCGTGGAAGTGTTTTGACATGTTGTTTTTATATGTTTTGCTGTGTATTTCATAGGGGAGAGAGTTTGTGTAATACAGTGGAAGTGTGGGGCGGGGCGCGTAACCCAGGCGGCCAATCCGTATGTGTGTGAATTCTCGGAATGTACTATGTTTTAAGTGAAAATGATGCCCTTTTTACAATATGTACATTTGAGAGAGAGTTATGTGCCTTAAGGAAGTTGGAGGGCGGGCCACACGGCTAATAACCAATCCTGTTAAGAGTTTGGCACGATTGGATGCTGATGAATGTGGGTCGGGCCCATGTGTCTTTAAAACTGGGCCCCGGAGCCCGGGAAAGGGGTTCTGGGCTACGGAGATAGATGTAACGCATCTTCGGCTATGCCGAGTAGGGGCCTACCCTAAATGTTAGCCAGTTCCATGTTGTTGTTGTGCTCACTGCTCAACATTGTATGTATATATATGTAAAATATTGTACATAAAGCTTCAAGTTATATCCCCTGCAAATTCTCAGTTGTTGCCGAGTATCGTCTCCTATAGACCTTCAGCCTTCAAGTCACCCAAAAGCCGTCTCAGACGGGGCACCCCCGGTGCAGAAGAAAGAAGAGAAAAAGAACCTATTCGCTTTTGGTAGAGAGGAAGGGAAACTTTACTTCGCCCATGTACACAAGACAAGTGTGCCACTTCAGATCGACAAGAGCGGTGTCCATGAGTCTTTGAAAAGTGACTGGTGTGGAGCAAAGATCTAAATGCATAACCTGCAAGTCGTATAATCCATCTGGCGTGACGAAAGCCGTCTTCTCGCGGTCCCTCTACGGTACTGGCCACACACAAGCCCAAGAAGCGGCACAGCAGTTCTCTTTGTCAAGTATTTGTCATAATCACCATAAGCCTGACTATACCCACTGCAGGACAAAGGGCTATCTTATGCCTCTCCAATTAATATTTTCCGTTGCCATTTGCGGCCATCGTATCCCCGCCAATTTCTTCATTTCATCCACCCACCTAAGTTTCTGCTGCAGCCTCCAACGGCTGCCTTCTCTCAGAATCCACTCCGTTACCTTAAGGACCAGCGCTCTCTTGCCTTCTCATTACATGCCCTGCCAAAACCCATTTCTTTTTCTTGATTTTGACTGAGTTGTCATTAACCCGCCTCTGCGCCCTCAACCACTCCATCCGCTTCGGATCTCTTAACGTTACACCTATTATTTTTCTTTCCATGGCTCGCTGCGCTGTCCGCAACTTTAAGCTGAATCCTTTTTGTTAACTTTCACGGTTCTGCCCCATAGGTGAGTACCGGTAAGATACAGGTGTTGCATACTTTTCTCTTGGGGGATATTGATAAACTGCCATTCATGATCTGAGAACTTCTCATATGCGCTCCACCCTATTCTTACTCTTCTAGTCATTTCCCTCTCATGATTCGGGCCAGCGGTCCCTACCTGCCCCATGTAGACATATTCCCTGACTTCTTCCACACCTCACTACCAATTGCGAACTGCAGTTGCTTTGCTAGACTGTTCAACATTAATTTCGTTTTCGTTTTCTACATGTTAATTTTTAGACCGACCGCTCTGTTCTGCCTGCCTAACTCAATGATAATGCTTTGCAGATCGTGTCCTGAGTGACTTAGCAAGACAGTGTAATTAGCGAATGGCAGGATACTTAGGTATTCTCGATTAACTCCTATCCCCAACTGTTCCCACTTTAGGCCTCGGAATACCGCCTGTAAACAAGTGATGAATAAAATTGGCGAGATCGTGTCTCTCTGCCTGATACCATTCCTTATTGGAATTTTATTGCTGACTTTACGAAATACTATGGTAGCTATGCAGTCGTTATGAATATCTTCCCGTATTTTCGAAGACTCTTCTACACCCTGATTCCGCATTGTGTGCATGACTGCTGAGGTTTCCACTCAGTCACATTCTTCTCGTAACCGATAAACGTTATATACAAGATTTGGTACCCTAGATTTAAAACAGGCTTTTTAAGTTGGAAGAGTGCTTTTTGCTGCATAGCATTGTATCCGGTGCAATACATCAGAACACCGCTAAGACAGGGTTAAGCAAGCGAATGGTTAACTAATATTTAATAGACAAATCTTTAACTATCACTGTTATGCTCCTTAATTTCTGAGAAGCGTGTAGCCCACCGCAAGTAAGAACCTTAACAGTTTGCTTTTTGATGCAAAACATTTTGGCGATTTCATCGAATTACGTGCACATGAGAGGTTGCTTTGCCTGCGAGCTTGTCGAAAGCGCATGTATTTTGCCGCGAAATTGCCAAAATTTGCTGGGCCACAGCGCCGAGAGTAACCAAGTTTTAGAATTTCTGAAAACTAATATGGGTAATAATTACGGCGGAGTACATGCCTCTCAATAACTAAGGAGCACAAAAGAAATAGTTATTAAGATAAACATTTAATAATCGTTAAATATTAGGCTAGTTAGAACGTCTTAGCTCTATTCTGATGTACTAAACCACTGATAATTCTATACCGAAAAAAGCGCTCTTCTAACTAAAAACCCCTATTTTTTAAATATTCATAAAATCTTAGGTGAAAGCCATGTATAGGGGTTGGTTATATTCTGCGCATTTTTCTATCACCTTATTGTAGTGTGAGTATGGTCTATTATCGAGTATCCTTTTCGAAAGCCTGCCTGATCATTTGGCTGATTGAAGTTTAAGGTTCTCCTCGCTCTATCAGCGGTTACCTCAGTAAATACCTTGTAGTCAACGGACAGCAAGCTGATCACCTGTAATTTTTCAAGTCCTTGACGTCTCCTTACCTATGAATTAAGGTGATGTTATAGCGTTCCTCCACGCTTCTGGAACGCTCGAGGTCTCAAGGCATTGCGTATAGAGGGTGGCTAGTTTTTCTAGCGCAATCTCACCTCCTGTTACCTGATCCTCTACAGCTGCTTGGCCCCATTGAATTGCTCCCAAGGCTTTATTCCTTCTTCGCTACTGGCGATGTGTCCTATTGCTATGCGCTACTGTCTCTCTCATTAACAGTATTATCGATCAGGTCAGGTATTATGATCCACACTGTCTTTAGCCGCCGCAGTGGCTCAGTTGTTATGGTGGCTGGGTGATGACCCGAAACACGCAGGTTCAATTCCGCCCGTTGCGGTCGCATTTCGATAGAGACGAAATGCTAGAGACCCACTTACTGTGCGATATCAGTGGACTTTAGGGATTGAATAACCCCGGGTGGTCGATATTATCGAGAGCCCGCAGCTAAAGCATCCCTCATAGCCTGAGTCGCTTTGGGGTGTTAAACTCCAGAAGATCATAAAACACAAACATAGGCAAGTTTACCAGAACGAAGGCTCAACCAATGTGCTTCTGTCTTGAGCGCTAGTTCGACTATCGCATGCCTTCTAGAGATGCGAACCTTACCTGCATGCAGGTACAGCATGGCCAGCGAGATGGCGACGAGACACAGCAGGATGCAGAAGGCGCAGAGGATGAGGGTGGCGAACTTCTCTTCTATGCGGCCTTTCGCTATCCTGCAGAAGACGAGGTAACCAAGGCCCATAAAGTGAACGTAGTGCAATGGCCCGATAACACGTGTAGGATTCGCTCCTCCTAAGTTACCTGCGAGCTTTCAGATACGGCGTAGTGGAGGGCTCAAATATCGACAACATAGCGTTCTCTAACTCCCAATGGAATCACTCCGCTCGATGGCAGTTTTTACTTCGACGCGATCGAAACGTGGCCTGTCACCTTCAGCTGCGCCGCCGGACGTCATTCTTATTGAATCACATATTCGGCTTCAGAGCAGTTAAAAGAGCGCTTGATATGCGATAGCAAAAATACCATGCTGCCTTTAATCAAGAACGCAGGTTAAATGAGAAGGCAAAGCTGAATAGATTTCAGGTGGTCCCGAAGGGGTTGCAAAAAGCAGAAATATCACGAGCACTAAAGAAAATAGTGTCAGTTTCTGAAGCGGTGAAAACTATGTTGATATCAGTGAATAAGCTTCTTACACCTTGCACGATATAGGGCCAACACATTGAGGGACAGAGGTCCACCCAAATGTCATAGGCAATATTCGTTTTGAAGGTAGAAAACATTGAAATATCACAAAAACGTACTCAACATGCAACATCTTAGGAAAGTTCAAAAGCTGAATTTCCAACCTGGGGAAGGTTTCGTTTTGGGGTTAGAATCTAACACTGCATAGTTACGAGAAAGGTAATTCTGAACATGCTTTGATTCTCTTGGAGGTACTGTTTAACAATAATGCCTTCTAACGTGAGGTTTGAAGAGCGAGCGCCACGCTCTTTAGTAGAAATCCCATGTAAAATTGGCGCCGTCAAGGTCTAAGCGGACACCCGAGCTAGAAAAAGATTTATCTACGGATAATTTGACGGGACATAAAATAATTATCGGCATTTGACGTCAACTCGGGGCCACTGCGACCAGAAGCAACTTAAGGTGACAGAATGCGTACAAAACCACTCGAACTGTTCCCTGGCAGGTTAACGCGCATCAGCGCGCGGAATTATGCAAAAGCTTTGATGCAGACACGCACTCCAAAGCTGTCCTTCGAAATCAAGAATGCAAAATGTTTTCACGAAATAGCTGTCGGTTTAATTCGTTTCTCGGATCGTCGTCCCAGCTGTGTTTTAGAGAACCCGGACAGCTTCAGTGGCTTCCTCACTTCGAGCGCATAAGCTCTCTGTAAGGCTCGCGTAATTCGCAAGCTCACATCCACCGTTGTACTCCGAGGCAAAGACACGAGAGGGACGTGAGGCCATCGCACCTTGTGAGAACCCAAACCATTGAATAGCTTGAATGCTATTCACTCGCACGTTAAGTGAAAATTTCAGCTGGTTAAAACTCTGTGTCAACGTGAATTATCCAACAGAACAAGCATATTTTCAGGTCTCACTTCAAGGAATGAACAATATTATCCACCAGCCTATTGGGGAAAGGCCACCGATGGTTGTTTTTGAACCAGAACGCTCTACCGGGAGTGCCGACTACCTGTCCTTCCTGGATGGCTTCTCAACACAGAGCGCATCCTGACAGCTCACACTTTCCCGACCACACATGCTTTATGATGAAAATATCTGAAACGGAGCTAATTATTTCATAGTTATAGGTTTCGCAACCGGCCTTGAAAGGACCGGAAACCGAGGAAAAAAACGCGAAGCTAAACGACTGGAAAGTTTACGGAAGGCGAATATAATTCTACACGTAGAACCGACAGATCGAAAAATCAGAAAGGAAAAAATAAACTTAACAATGGCGCCACATGGTGGTAATGACGTACACAGCTCGTTCTCATGCGAATACGCCTTGTCCATGTCAGTGAGTCTGATAAAAGGGTCCTTGACGCACTGATTTCAGATGTCTTGTATGGCGTGTGCTTCCAAGATATCGCACGCGAGCTGGTCCTTGATTCTGGCTAGAATCAGTGTTGTGAAACGCCGTTCTGCTTCGAGCATAACCGTCTTGTCGGCAAGGCTACGGAACTTCGGACAAAGACTTTTTCTCAAATTTCGCGTACTTTTTTCCTTCCACTTGGACGTATCTCCTCTGCCTGCGTGACCTATTTCGAATTACATTTTTAAAGTAATAGCACACTGACCAATGCTCGCCCGCCGTGAAATGGGTCTGGTCTTTTATGTGTGATGTTGTCTTTGCATCCCTTTGTTCACTTCCGTGCATATGGAGCAATCAGTTATGTGGGGCAGAAAAACCTCTACACGCGTAGCATAGCCTCTATCTACTTCAAGATGCGGAATAGCCCATGTATGTACGGCGTACGAGCCTCGCGTATGTAGGGGTTGTCAATAGTTTTGTTCTCGGCTCCTGCTGCATTAACGAAGCTTCTTTTTACTTCCTGACGGCAGCTATCGTAGATCACGATCAGCCGAGTGGACTCATTGGTCGTATCTTTTAGCCTGCCAGTCGCCCATCGAAGCTGTGCCCCATCTTACGGCAACAGCAGCTTAAGATTTCATTTGGGATACTAGAGATGGCAGTGTACGTTTTACATTTTCTGAATGGCCATACACCGAGAAAAAAACTGGGTATTCGAGTTGCTGTTCAACTTTCAGTACCCGTCGTCATCTCCAAAAATCACTAGTAGTTCAATGAACACGCTTTTTTGTTGGGGAAATTCAGGTTAGCCTACGCGAAAAGTAGGCCGAACGGCTGCTTGCACTGCAGTGCTCACTGCCGTAACTTAATTCTTCAGACGACAAGTCGCTCACATACCGGCACACGGCTAGCACATCCGGTTCATCAAGAAGGACGTTTTATGCCTTCCTGGCAAAGTCTGCCGGCAACAGATCAGAGCTAAGGCGCCACTCGAAAACTAGTGCGGAGAGCACTTTTCATGCAAAAAATATTCCTTCTCATGAAGTGCCATCTTTGCACAAAAGTGGCCACCCTACAGATCCACAGAGATGTTTGCGCACATTCCCATCGAGTTTTCGAGGCAAAAGTTTCTTTTTTGCCAACTTCCATCCGAAGAGGATGTTGCAAGACCACCACCTGGAATACCATAGTGCATGCCCTCTGCGAGTCAATACACTCCCAGCATTTAGCGACCATATAACTTCGCAAAATATGTGAGTGATCCGTTGTTTTAAATCTGTTAAGTTCCGTTCCATTAGTACTTCATATCGTTTAAAAGATATTTGCCTGCCACAAACTTCTTGTAGAGCTACAGTGTAGTCTCCCGTGAAATTATATGTAAAACTATGAAGCAACACGCACTACTCAACACTGGTGCGCTTTTATTACTTTGAACAATGTGTTCATTGAGGTGCAGCGGAGGTTTCATGAAATAGGGTTTAACAAATTACTCGTTTAAATCATTAATAAAGTGTGTAAGATTTTCTGTCATTTATTGAGTTGATTGTATGTATATTTCCTTGCAGTTAGTGTTATTTGCCGAATTGATATTTTTGGTGTCATCTTAATATAACTATATGTTCACTGCCTTTACTTGAATCCATGATACTCTTTTGTTTCCTTGTTGTATCAACTATTTGCTTCTCTAGTTTATATGAATATTCTTTTAATGTGTGCTGTTATGCCTTGTAACGGCTGGCTGGGGCCTCGTCAAGCTGTTTACGCACAGCTTTTAGCCCAGTCAGCCGACCAGAACCTTCTGGGAAATAAATTGAAATTGAAATTGAAGCAATACACGATCCACTAAAGGTTTTCGGACCTAACCCTGCGCACCAAAGGAACCTCTATAATTCAATGACAAAAGCATGCTCTCGCGATGAGTTTTCGCATGCTATTAGCAGTCCATGAGGTGATGTGCTCGATGCAAGAAACGCAGCCAGGTTCACCTCGCACAATAGCAGCCGCAACCACTACATGAATTTCCACGGTTGTGACCACGCTGTCTAGTTAGCAAACACTGCGTCATAATCATCGGTGCGCGTCTGGAGAATATTACAGGAAGTTACAAAAATTATGACTCAATTATTTTCGGTGTGAAATGGTTCGAAAAGAGCCACAAAATCCTGCCAAGAAAAAGCCGTTCTGATGAGCAATTTCCTGACGACTGGCACTTTCACGACCATGTGCTTGCCGGTGATGAAGGCCACAGCTACGCCAGCTTGTTTCGCGGGCCATGCAGTTAGTTAATTCGTATAAAACAACGCACAGTAAAATACTTACAGTCTATCCGTGCTTTCTGCGAAGTGGGAAGAAATGCAGTAATGCTGTTACAAACAACCGAAACAGTTAACACCCGAAGAGATAACGACAATATTTAATCTACTTACCAACTTGCGACTGGCCAGGTTCAACTATATTAGAAGAAATACGTTGGAAAAAACACGTTACAGGAAATAACAATACTCTAGACAGAATCACAAAACTTACGCAGAAAAAATCGGGTTAAAGTGGCCGTAAGACTGCGAGAAGGACCACTGTTATAGATGTCTATCTAAACAGTCCAGGAATGACAAGGTTATGTGAGAACAAAAAAAAATCTTGTCTAGAGAAATTTCTAGTCTGGAGACACACAAAATAATAGTTCGTAATAAAATTGTCTTTCACAGCAGTAGTTTTCTTTTTATTACACGTTTCTTGGAAGGTTAATGAAAATAGTAGCCTTCAAAGAAAACCACGCGAAAACCTATGCTTTGCTAATTTCATGCAGTGCAAAAATATTCCGTTATCGAAACTTCACCCTGCAATGATATGCGTGATGATGAAACAGCATAAATTATTAACATAAGTGAAGCAAGCAGGGATGTAGAATTTATACAACCATGTTAAATTAATGTTTATCGAAGGAAAAGGAAGTGTGCTTTTTGTGGCCTTGTACCTTGCCCAAACAAGAATACAGGTTTTACTTGAGCCAACCACTAGCTGCTGGTCAAGCAAAGCAGTAATTGGTGGAGAAAAGTTCCGCAAGAACGAATTCAGGTAATGGTGATGATTTTTATGGCGCAAGCGCATCTCTGGCCAAAGTGCGCCATGCACAATTTTTTATCGTATACTCAATGTGGGGTCAAACACCCATTTCCACAGCGTTTAGCCAAGAGAAGTCGAGTAACAGGTCAAGTGAAAGCTTGTACCCGTGTATCTCCAGTGGGTTCCCGGCAACACTGGGGATCGAAACCCACATCTCCCGCAAGCGAAGCGGTTGTACAAAAGCCTACGCCGCCTCTGCGACGCGTGAAGAAATTCCCATAAAGGTCGTCAGGGCATATAATGTCATGTTGCTTTTGCGGTGCCTTTTCATAAGTATGCTCTAACTAGCCCAGTTCAGCACCTTAATCGAGCCTACTTATAACGGCCGCAGATATAACGAGCGTTCGTATATTACGCTACTGTCAGAATATACGTTCGGGCAATGGAAATTCGTAGCAGCTAAAACGAACTGCGACCGCACCACTAGGTTACAGTGAACGAGGAGTCGCCGAATACTGAACCTCAAAATTGGAAATCTCCTGCTTCCAGCGAGCGCGGAAAACTAAGAGCGTCTAACTGCTCCCGCGACACTGCGCCCAAAATACCTCGTTGCCACTAAAAAGCAATAAACTTTACGACGTTGAAACTTTACGCAACCACCGGTCAAGCGCGCGCCGATGGCCTGCAAGGCCATCTTCAAGGCCTGCAAGGCCTCCTTGGGCGTCGGATGGCTACGTGGAAGCAGAAGCGCAGCGTGACCGAAACAGTGGCAGTGTCGAAAGAGAAGCTACCGTCCATGGACATGGATTAACTAAGTGGAATGATTTCAGCAGTTTGAATGCCTTGCTGGCCACGGTAATCACGTGTTATGCTACGCCTGCCAAGTCGCCTTAACCTTTTGTGCTGCTACTACGTGCACGTAGGGCCAGGTAGCAGGGAGTGCAGCTAATGCATTCTGTGCGCATTCCGTGGTGTCGTAACTGCCTGAGTATACTGCTCAAAAGCAGACCCTGTGGCCTGGCAACTATTGACAAACCCTGTACGTCCTGTCTACAGGAACCGATATCATGTGGCTTGAGAATTTTGAGGGATATTGAAATCTCGCCGACGTTTTCAAGCTGGATTCGACTTCCCAGTCTGGACCTCTCCAAACTTGCTCTCCAGCATCTGGCAACGGGCATCCAGTGCTGCCGCCTGCTCACAAGGCCACGGAGAGCACACTGTCAACACAACCCCCACAGGATGGGCTCCGGCTGAAAGCATCCGGACCACAGGCATTTGGACTGGACGGATCAAGGTGGCATCAACTACATCAATGCCTCGATCAGGAAAGTGAACCATGATCTGGTAACCGGGAGAATTTATAACAGAGAAAGGAGCAACCTATGAAAGTGATGCCGATAACATGCCCGCCGTGGTTGCCTAGTGGCTTTTGGGTTCCATTACTGATGCCGAGGATGCGGGTGTGATGCAGGTCACGGAGGCCGTATTTTGATGAAGACGAAATAAAAAATGAAAGCGCCCAAGTGCTACACGATGTCAGCGAACGTTAAGGAACCCCAGGTGGTCTCATCATCATCATCAGCTGACTACGCCCACTTCAGGGCAAAGGCCTCACCCATGTCGCTTCAATTAGCCGTCTCCTTTGCCAGTTGCGGCCACTCTATCCCCGCAAAGTTCATAATGTCAGCCGCCGACCTAACTTTCTGCCGCCCTCTGTTACGCTTGCCGTCTCTTCGAATTCACTCCACTACCCATGTGGTTTAAATTAGTCCAATGCACTCAACCTCATCTTACAAAAATCTTTGTCAAAAATTCATTTCGAATTTATTTTACTTATTTCGTAACTGTATTTTTTGTTCACATACTTAAGTACTAAAAGGAATGCTTTCTCAATGTGCTTGGAATAGTATTTGTAATATTGAAAAATATTTCAGAAATACACTTCTGCCGCTAAGTATATTTATTGTACATTAAAAGTAGGCTAAAATATCCATTAAAATCATTACGTTACAATAAACATGCATTTAAAATACAGGCAGTTTTACCTCAGACTTTACAAAATTTTTAAAATAGGCTTTTACATTTAGTATAGCACTTTTTTCGGCATAGCGTTGTCAGCAGTGTAGTACGCCGGAATACAGCTAAGACGTGCCAGCAGCAGTTTCTTTAACGAATACTGAATAATTAAGTTTTTAACTATTACTGTTACGCTCCTCAACTATTGAGAGGCATGTAGCCAACCTTAAGTAATATCCATGTCAGTTTTTCGAATTTCGAACACGCATCTACCCTCGGCCCTGTGGCCCAACAAATATTGGCAACATCGCGCCAAGAAACACGAGCTTTCGAGAAGCTTGCAGGCTAAGCAACCTCTCTAGTGCAAGTAACTCGCCGAAATAGCCAAAGTTTGCTGGGCCACAGCACCGAGGGTAACCGTGTTTTCGAAAGTATGCAAAACTGATATAGAAATCATGGTGGGCTACACACCTCTCAATAATTAAGCAGCGGAACAGTACACCAGCCTGCTAGTTAGCACGTCGTAACTGTACTTTGACGTACTGCACCACTGACAATGCTATGACGAAAAACGCTTTACTCTGGCTCAAGAAGCCTATTTTTAAAACCTGCCTAAAGTCTTAGGTGAAATATACTGTGTACTAAGTTACGCCCAAAAACGGGCCAATATTTGGCGGTATTGGACGAGTCTGATGAAATTTGTCATCGACCCCCTCGACTGACCCACCACCACAACGTTTGACCCACCAACAGAACTGTTTGGTGGATGATCCTTTTAATTCGCAAGCAAAATGAGCACCATCACTGACAAAACGCGGTGTTGCAACCAATCAAGAGGTCGACGACGTTGCAGAATCACGTGATGTCACTCCAACAAGAAAGACGTCGCCACACTGGAAATGTGAACCGAAAGGAGTGTCACAAAACTCGAAGTGTTATGACAAGGGCAGTACTCGGCTTCCCCTGTATGACCCCTCCTCCCTCCCCCCCCCCCCTCCCCCTCCCGAGAAACAACACATTATCTAGCCCGATCAGGCATTTTTAACTCAAAGACTGTGGGCCTCCAAATTGCTGCACAAGTGCGGGACAGGTGGCATTCGAATCGGGGGGGTAATCTATAACCTAACTGCTAGTCGTAACTTGCGTAAGGCATCGGTGAAGAGTCGAACTCGCCATCAACAAATACATGGTCGTCTATGGTAGCCTGTAGGCCTCACGAGCCAAAGGGCATGTCCGGCCCGGAGGTGCCCAAGATGCACTTGCTGGTCTAATGTTACCATGTTATCCGCACTTAATGCAACTAAGTGGTGGTTGCCTTCCTGCTGAAAGTTACGACAAACGAAAGGACGACAGAAAACTAAGAGTTTCCACTGTTCTCCTAAACGAAATTTCTAGTACTAGACTCTCCCACGGCCACTGGAAGTGTGCTGCAAATATATTTAGAGGACTACTGCTTATTTGTTAGTTTTAACAAAGAATGTACATGAGCAGGCAGCCTCCAGATAACGCTCGTTGTTCATCGCGAAGTCTACACAGTACCCCCAATATGATGAAATACAACGTCTGCGCGGTGCTTATGGAGCATGCTGTTGTGAGGAGATTGGCTCATCTTTCTACTTTTAATCATCGTACTACAGTGCACCGCGTTGCCTGACTAACGTTCAGTCGACCTTTATGGTACAGTCTTTGGCAAAATTATATAGCCCGAGGGGTCTGCTTCTGAGCCCTGCAGCGCGCTTCTCTTGCATACTAAGGGACCCTAATCTCACGAAGGCGCGAGGCGCTGAAGTCCTCAACCCTCCCGAGCTTAGGGCTGCCAAATGAGCTTAAGGGCCTCCCAACACGGCTAGGGAGCAAACCCCTCGGGCTGGATATTTTTGACGATGACTGTACGTTGGTGCTTATTTCCACCCGGTCTGCTACCATTGGTGAGCTCAGATATTCGCAAATACGGGGCTGTACCAACTCATGGAATATTCATCAGCTGCGGAATTTCAGTAGCTAAATATTTATCATAGAACGGCTCACATTCACACAGTTCCTGGATATGTGCAAGATCATTTCGGAAGGGAAAATGTTTGGGCGCGTTCGTTCAGCATCACACACAAACATAGAGCAGTCACCGCAGAGGACGAATTGAGGACTGGACAGCGCTTGTCCTCTCTTTGCCTCATCCTCTGTATTTAGTGCGCTATCCTTTCTCTGTGAGGAGTTGGTTTTTTTCTTTAAATACGTACTTCTCCGATAAAGACAAAGGCAAGCGAGGAACACATATGTCAAGCGCGCAGACCACATTTTGTATGTGTTTTTCGTTGGTGGTCCTGCGACGCGTGTTTTAAAGTCCACTCATCAGCGAAAGACACAACCGGCAATCAAAATGAGCACTTTAAAGTGTTCTATGGCGTCTTCAATAAAGATATTTGGCTTGTTAAACACCTTCGCAACTTTTTGAAGCCCGTTAACTGCGACAGCATCTCGCTGAATAGAGCCATGAACCTGCGTATTACGTTTACGCGGCTTGACTTCCAACAAGGCGTAACAGGTATGGTCGAGCTCCTATTAGCTATCCTTTTTTAGTTTGAAGAGAAATTTCCAATAATAGGCCCTTCTTCCTTCAGCTTATCACTGCACTAGAGATTTTCGAAAAAAATAAATATTCACGAAGTCTTTACTCTCTCGCCTGGTAGCCCCTAACCGTTCATTCCGTTCAAACTATTCTCCTTCGGAAAACGACGCTTTGGACTGAATACAATTGTGCGAATAAAATACACTTGCGCAGAAATGTTTCAGTGTGTTGCATTACATTCATGCCGCATAAGAGTAGATTATCTTGAATAACCGACAGAAAACAGACGCGCTCAGTGCAAGAGAAAATGTTTTCACTGAAGACAGTAGAAGCACAAGGCATGTCGGCCTCCTCGTGTTAGTGAGCTAGCAGTAGAGCCCGCACTCGCCGACTTCTCCGTTGTATGAGTGTCTGGTCTGACCGTGGCAGTCGACATACATTAGGTTGGGGCGACATAAAAAGAATTAAAAATAATAAGCGTCTGCCTGCGCCACATACGTACAACAGGCTTAATCCAATTTGACGATAAAATAAAAGGCCTAGAGCAATGTTAATTTTACCACACGTAGGTGGGCAAAAAGGAAAAAAAATGTAGGAGGGGGAGGGGAGGAGAGTTACTGTAGCGACCCACAGCCGGGCGAGCGGGCCAGGGGAGATTCCCCTGACCTCGCCTGGGAAGTAGCGGAAAGGATGGGCGAAATGGATAGGGTGAATGGTTGTCAGGAAATGGGTTAAGGGGGATAGGGTGGGCATGGGGACAGCGAGTTGGTTGATCTGATCCTTCATTTATCTCCATTGGTCGCGAGAGGATGCTCAGAAAGGCCAAACCGGGTCTCACAAGTCCCGCTTGTGGCGACACCTGCCACCGCAATGCAGTGGAGGATTGCTTAATTGTTGAACCATTGCGCCAAGAGTTGTATGAGGGCAACCAGCAATATATAAATGTTAAGCACAGAAGAACCAATTCCACATATATGGGCTTTAGCCCACGAACTCTTTCGCGACATAGCATTAAAAGCCTACTTGACCGAAAGTTTACTTAGGCTAATTTACCGCTCGATATAGTGGGCAAGGTATAAGTAATGTTTATTTCTAATATCACCGTTGTGAAGCATCTAGTATTTTATTCAGAAGCATTCAAAAACTGTAGCAGACGATGCAGTCCCCTAGCGGTGTGGAGGACAACTAACAAGCCAGACCGCAAATGACGAACCATTCAGACGCCGGCATCGCCGGCTCCCCAGTGTCAGGCATTCTCAAGTGAGACTAGACAGCTTCCCTTGTAAGCCCTTTTTCTGCAGCGTTTCTGGCTGCTTTCGCCGCAAAGCTCGATGGTCTCCGAGAAAAATTAACTGCTGGCATCATGTCTACGCAGAGCGTAGCTGCGTAAAGAATGCGGAAAGCCCCATTGCACCCTTTCGGCTAGTGCCCTTTACACCCAATCTCAAAAGCTGGTGCCAAGTGTCTGGAGGACAGATTTCAACATGAATTCCCCTCTCTTTTTCAAAGACGATAACAATGGTGGGCGGCTGGCGCCTCTCCCTCGGGCTAATCCGTTTTATGGGCGGGGCTTCATCAATAGACCTTTCCCGGTCTACATCATCAGCGCACCTACGCTTGTCTGGTCCGATCAGCAAAAAATGCCCCATACCACGGCGGCAATTATTCTGAGAAGAAAGTCGTCTCTAATCGGGAGAATAACGTCGACGGCGGAGCGCTGGTCACAAGATAGCTTAGCCGGTTCACAAGCTAAAGTGCACGGCTTCCTCATCGAGAAACGCCGTTTTGACGTCACGTTGTTTGCACCCGGCAGAGGTCTAAGGAAGGGTCTGCTTTGTCTGAAAAGGATTAAAGATGCACGCTTTTACTGCAGGTGCAGCTCGACCCGATGCGCAATAATGCCATCGTGTATCGAGTGTACCTGCGGCCGCGAGACCTGCAGGCCGTGCGTAGAATCTTGGAAGGCCACACGTTCGCACATTACTGAAAACGCCGAATTTCTTGCTACCTTACGCAGTTAATACTTGAGGCCGACTACAGGAAGCTTCAGCGTTACCATCCTGCGCGTTTCCATGACCTCAGAGACCTGAACGCATAAGTTTTGTGAATTATAATATATTCAAGGAAAGACAACTCATAATGTCGACTATATGTTCTGCATTATTATTCAGCCTATACAGATACACTGCCTACCAGCGATTTGCGTGGTGGGCGTATGGTCGAATGGGGTCCGGTAACCACGTCGTTCTGCCCAAGTGTGAGGTTGAAGAGATTAGAAAAACTTTACCGTCCCTGCAGTACACAGGCTTTAAGTGGTTCGTGGTAAATACAGTAAACAACGCAGCGCATAAGCATTTGTTCATTTGTAACTCCTAGGTATTTTGCAACGCAAGGTGGCTTGCCCGGCCGAGGCGCGCAAGATGAACCAGCTAACCATCGGCACCGCATTGATGCCGTTATTCTCGAAGAAAAAAATATATATTTATTTTGTAGCAGAAATTTTGTTTCTGGTATGTTCATTCGCTTCACACTGCGTTTAATTTTCTAGAGCTCCTTTTTGACATCCAGCTAGTTTTACTTGATTTACCTCACGTTCACTGCTCTTGCTCCAGGTTCTTATTGAAAGGTAGGAACACCTTTCCACAAGGTAGAAATATGAAAGTCCAGAACCGGGCGGCTCGTTTCATTCTTTCAAATTTCATCGCAAATCCAGCGTCACAACTATGAAAACAACTTGTCACTACCCCTGCTGTCACAACGTAGGAAAATATACCGTCTTTGCCTGTTACATAAGATTTATTACGACAATCCCATTCTTAAGAATAAAATGATATTACCACCCTTTTACATTTCACATCGCATTGACCATAGTCATAAGGTTGATATTCCTTCATGTCAAACCAACTATTATCACAACTCATTCTTCCCAAGTACGTGAGTAAGCTGGAATCACCTTCCCGGATCTATCTTTGAAATTTCTGATAATTCTACGTTCAAATCTGCTTTAACCAACCTGCTGCTGTCATAAACTCGAGAATCCTTAACACTAAAATTTTTTTTTTACGGTTGTTCCACTTGTTCTATATGCGCGAAAGTTACTGCCTTTTGAACGTGATTTCTCTTGTCGTTTTTGTTTTTCTTGTATGCTGTTGCTTTTTGTTGTTTCTATTCTGCGATATTCTCTGTTAATTTGTTAAATGTTTTGACGTAATCTGTTTGTTTTTTTCTGTGAGCTTCATTTATGTGCAATTTTTAAGTGTATTTACAGCTGTATTTTTGTTTCACTTTCGTGTGTAACCCACTCCCCTCTGTAATGCCCTCTGGCCCTGAGGGTAATCAAATAAATAAGTAAATAAATAAAGGAGAAGGCGGGTCACATTTTTTTATCAAGACAATAACAATATTGCACGCTACCGATATTGCACGCTACCGATATACCGACTTGATAATACAAGCAGTTTTTTTCCTTGGCGTACATTTGAATATGCCTCCCTTCTTTCGCGTTGTCGGAACTTTGCACAAGCTCTAACCGAATACTGCCAGGCAAACAACGCTCGCTAGCATCGCGGTGCGATCATCTTCCCTTAGGTTACACCAGTAGTTTTAATGCGAAAGCAGTGCTAGGCTACGTCGGTGGGATTGTGCAGGATGATTAAATAATTAGTTAGAGCAAGAAATGTCGAAAAGATAGCGCGGTCCTCGATGAAGTGAGCGGACGGGAAAATAGCAGTGTACGGCAAAGTAGCGAAAAATAGGCAAAACAGTGAAAGTAAGGTTTTAAATGAAATGTATTTGATGACTAATATTTAATCGTACAAAAAGTTTCATTCACATAAATAATCAGTTAATTAAATGCCAGAAAAAAAAAACCATTGGACAGTTGAATAGGCTGGACGGGGATATATAGTAAGTGGACGGGAAAGCAACCACGGCGCCAAGTTTGGAAAAATAAAATGGTTGATTCAGATAAAAGAAGGTATAAGCAGAGTAAATAAACCGATCTTTAATTAAAGTTTAAGACAGTCACAGAAATTCCGTGCTTCAATTAGCAAATAAAAAGAATATGATAAAGAGAGGCGACTAGTTCCGAGGTGGTGTCAATGCTTTCGCATTCTCCCAATGCGGATCGCCGCAGTGATCTCTATTTTTTTCTAGAAGTAAAACACGTTTGTAACTTTTTCTTGGGCGTTTCATCCGAGTTAAGATGCATGTTATGTGATCTAATATATGTTTCTCTTATATAACCCGTATTTTTTGAGGAAAGAGGTTACGCGATACCGGTACCACCGCTTTGCAAAAGCCGCATCGAGCAAACGCTATGAACTTATCCAGACTCCGGTCTTAAACATGCGTCACCGCTGGCGGATGGTAATGGCGCCCGTTTTCGAGTTTCGGTAATGAAACTCGTTAACTTCTTGAAATTGGAACGTTATGCTATGTGGTTAGCATAATACGGGGGTGCACTATAAAAAACAACCTTTTTACTTTTTACAAAACTTCATTTAATTAGGCCGTTAAGGCGGAGTTTAGGACCGACTTCAACGACATTTGATGTCTACCTGACCTTGAAAACCGAGTCTCGAAAGTAAATCGAAGCGCTAGCGCTACTAATTCGGGTTTTGCCTTACCACGTATAGCACTCGCACCCGCAAATTTTCTCCTCCTTCGTGCCTGTGTAGTGTGGGAAACTGTGACCGTCAATGGCTCTAGAGTGATTGGTGTCCTTTTGAAAAGTTGGCGCCCCTCTGACACGATTCACTTGCCTGTCGCTGCCTACATGCGCTTCGATGACAATGTGGCCAACACTCTGGATGAGCTTCGTCTACGCCTTATGCTAAATAATGAACGAGGAGCGGTAATTCCGGCACACAAGAAATACTTACGAAGTTGCGTGCCAAAGGCGTTGATTTCCGCTAAAACAAGAGAAAAAGAAAAAGACTGGCAGTGTTGCCGAAAAGAGCACGTGTACGTTGCTGGGTAGAGATGCAAAGGAAAGGACGTGCGAATGACACCAATAAATGAGATCATTTATGAATACAGAGAATTATTCGGTGGCAAGAAGATTACTTCTGACGGTACTAAGTATATACCGTGTTCTGCAACTTTATCGGCACAGGTTTGAAAAATTCTCCCGCCACAACCGTTGGCTCGTTTGTGGTGAAACAGCGCACAAAGCTTCCTTATTGTTGTCCGTTTTAAGGCATAGTAAGTATAAAAGTGGTACTTACTAGGTTTGGTCACGCGAGATGCGAAACAAGAAGCACCCGTGTTGAGATCGAGCCGCCGTCATCGAATTTCTGCCGAAAGACTTGTGGCGTCATCTGGCATCGCTGAAGGAAAGCGCCGCGACAGAAGCGCCGAGGTGAGCGCTGCAACGAGCGCGGCGGCTTGCTTTGAATGCGTCGTTCGGGCCATGTCGTCTGCTTAAGCGCGTGAAATATTTTCCGGCCAACGCATTTTGAAAACTATCGTAAACAAATTAAATGACTTGACGGTGATTTACCAATAAAAGATATGTTCTCCATTGTCTCGTCGCATTTCTGCCGTCTGCTTTCGCGGCGCTTTCCTTCAGCGATGCCAGATGACGCCACAAGTCTTTCGGCAGAAATTCGATGACGGCGGCTCGATCTCAACACGGGTGCTTCTTGTTTCGCATCTCGCGTGACCAAACCTAGTAAGTACCACTTTTATACTTACTATGCCTTAAAACGGACAACAATAAGGAAGCTTTGTGCGCGGTTTCACCACAAACGAGCCAACGGTTGTGGCGGGAGAATTTTTCAAACCTGTGCCGATAAAGTTGCAGAACACGGTATGTCTGATGCTATTGTTCCTGTATGCGCGTGTAGAAAAGAGTCAATTTTATATAAGGAGGACGTAATAATACGTACTATGCCAGCCGAGCAAGATGGGCCTATGTATTAAATAATCAGTAATGGGCTAAACATCATCGGAGGCATTAGGAAAGGTGGATACAGACTGTGTGGTCGAATGGCGCTTCACTGCAGACCTTGTATCTCAGCCTACGTCTTGTTCAGTCTTTTCGCCTCACCACTGATAGTGCGCTTAAGGAGTCATAGAGATATAGCATCATAAAGCGAAAGAGAATTTTACATTGTGGGGCACCACCGTTCTCAGTTTCTTAATTTACGTAATTGCTCAGAGCTGTAGCACCACTTTTTTAAACACGAGACGCCCCAACCGATCTTAATGGGCAGTCCGCCAACCCGCAAAAGTCTAAATTTCTGAGCAGAGGACACGCATGCATATGAGATATGCCTACATGCGCTGAGAATAAGACGTTTATTAGAGGTTCACACCAGTGGTCTGCCACATTTATACCACAGAACCTATTACCACAGTCATCGCGTCTAATTCCTGGAAAATAAGCGCTGGTTCTCACGCCTTCGAGCGCTATGCCAAAACTGGACCAGAGTGGTTGGTTGGTTGGTTGGCCTCGAGTAGAATGGCACATACCCACTACGGGGGAGTGGCCAAGACACAGGCGGTGAACTGTTGGAATGATTAGGAGGCGGTGAACTGTTGGAATGATTAGGAGAGTGCTTACCCATGATGAGCTCAAGAGTAAGCGTTGTCTGGGTAGTCTTTGCGGGCTAAGCACAGAAGCTGTAGACTTCTACTTCTTCTTCTTCTCCACAGTCAGCACGGCACGGTGGCAACGCTTCTTTTTCTTTCACTCCCCTTCCTCGAGCACATCTCACGGGGGGGTGACGTTGGCAGTGGAACCGGCTGCAACTACCGGCGAACGCGTTACAGAAAATAAATAACCAATTTAAACTGCTCAACTTAATCTGAAACTGGTTATTAAACCAGTTAAATCGGACGCGTATCCACCCACTAGATCCTCTTCCTCCCTTGAGATGAAGTTGAGCAGTTGAAATCGTATTTTTAATCGTAGTTCTATTTTTTCTATCATTGCCACAAAGAAGGCCACATGCAAAATACCTTTCCTTATCCTGCTGCTGTGGTCGACATGAATGAACAAACAGTTGCTTGTGCCGTATGCAAATCGTCGGACCATGACATTTGCTCTCCCGCTTGTCTAAAGAAAAAGGGAGCGAAGAAGTTGCACAAGCGATCTGTAAAAAAGGGTATTCCTACAAGTAATCACTTTGCTCCTTTCGCATGTGAAGACGACTTCCGTAAACGTCCTTTAGCTGAGCCCGCTGCTCACCACCCGTCTTCTCAGCACCTGTCTTCTCGGCAGCGTTCATCCGCACAAGCGGCTCACCTTCGTAGATCAAATGGTACACCGACACGGCTAGTGCAAACCTCACAAGTGGATACCACAGATGAAGACCCAGCTTTAGAAAATGCCATCGCAGAGGCTCGCCATCGACTAGACGAACTCACCCAGCGCCGGGAACTGCGTCGTTCTCACTCCTCTAGAAGAACACCAATCACTCGAGAGAAATGTTCACAGGAATCACCTCCAATAAGCACTGAGCCACAATAAGGTGCCGACCACCCGTTAACTGTAACTACCCCGACAGTGGATAAAATATTGGAGCTCATGAAGCAGTGGACACCACTCATCATAGATGCTCTTCGGCCCCGCCATGGATAGCGTGCGCATAATCTATGATGGTGCAGTGGAACTGTCGAGGCCTTGCTAATAAGGCCTCTGAGGTGAACATGCGCCTTCGCGACAACAAGCTGAAGGCATGGGCGTGCCTGTTGCGAGAGCATAATTAATTTGCACGCCTTTCAGGATTCTGCGCATACATTCGCCCTCTATCCCTGACCGCCGTTGTATCGCCTCCTCCGTCAACCCAGGTAAATCTGCAATTTATATCTGAGGCCGCCTTACTGGAAATCAAAGAAAAGCTAATTGAAAACATAGAAAATAAACTGCTAACAGTTGGCATATTCCTTGATATGAGGAAAGCGTTTGACTCGGTTAACCATAAGATATTGCTTGAAAAAATGCAGTGTTATGGAATACGCGGCGTTCCTTTAACCTTATTTGCTAGCTACCTTGACAACCGATCTCAAACAACTATCATTAACGGTATTTCATCTGGGATCGGTCAGATTGTGTCTGGTGTGCCACAGGGCTCCGTTCTAGGACCAACGTTGTTCTTATTATATATTAATGATATCGTCAACCTTCGTCCAGGAGACAAAATTATAATCTATGCAGACGATACTAACGTATTTTTTTCAGGGCAAGATAGTAATATTTTGCAAGCAGCCTCCAATAGTTGGTTATCCCAATTGTCTGTTTGGTTAAAATCAAATAGGTTAGAACTTAATGTCAGGAAAACAAAGTACATACTGCTTAGAGCCAAAAATAAGGAAGTTCCGAACAACTTCCAAATTCACTTCGAACAAGCTCCTATAACTCGTGTCAGCTCTACAATGTTCCTTGGAGTCATTTTTGAAGAACATTTACTCTGGACAGATCATGTAAACTACGTTTGCACTAAAATGGCTCGCTCTGTTGGTATCCTAAATAAATTTCGCACAATACTGCCTCGAAAATTCAAACTACAAATTTATTTCTCTCTAGTCTTTTCGCATGTACAATATTGTTTGTTGATCTGGGGAACGACTACCTCAACCAATCTTGTGAAAGTACTTACTTTACAAAAAAGAGCTGTACGAGCGATTGATAATTTACATTACAGTGAGAGCACAGGTCCTTCCTTCCTCAACCATAGACTGCTAACCATCACGGCGGCTTACCACAAGAAGCTTGTTGTTTATATCAGAAACCTTATGAAAGGAAACTGGCAGACTTTCGAGAGCACATATTTAATTGCCCAAACAGCATACACTCTTAGGCACCCTCAATACCATGCATCAAAATCCCGTACAAACTATGGGTTCCAAAAACTAACTCACATAATTCCTCATACATTAAACACCTATCCATATTTAACAGAATTGTCGCTACAAAATATGTCCGAGGTCAGGTTTAGGAAAACTGTTCATGAATATTTTTGTTATAGCTAGGTGTGGTGTGTTTCTACCTAATCAGTTTTTGTCTTTGTTATGTTTTGATCTTAGTTTGTTGTGCTTAGCTCTATGCATGCTTGATCTCTGTTTCGTTGTCAATATATCCGCTGCTTTTCTAGTTTCTGTTACTTATGGAAACTTTGTACCATTGCCAAGTGCCACTTTGTTTTTTTTTTTTTACATGGGGAGGGCAGGCCTCTGTCAGGCGCTACTAGGCGCCTTTAGCTTGCTCTCCCTTGTTTGCAGTCTCTGTACTGGCCAAACAAAACCAATAAATGAAATGAAATATTCACAGCAGTTCCCCATACACCGCTAGACCTTTCACGGTGGTGCAACACACGTCAAGAAGTCGTCGCCCTTCTTGTTAAACCAGCACGCACCCCCCTTGTTTTTGTTTCGTTCTATGGGCGTCCGGACTCCGCATCTCCTAATCTTCGATGGGTTCGTTTTCTCCGTTATACCAACCCGCGTATCCCTATTGTAGTTGGTGGAGACTTCAACGGCGCACACACTTCGTGGGGTTAGCCATCAGTTTCAAGAGGTGCACACATCCAAGACAACTTTTCAGATAATTTCATTCAACTTTTAAACGACCCGAATGCCTCTACCCGTCCACGAGGTTGCATGTATTCACCTGACTTGACTTGGTGGTTAGGCCTCGGTAAGCCTCGTTGGGATGTTGAATCAGATACTTGGGGTAGTGATCACTGCCCTATTTTTATCTCCTTCACTCCTTCACGTCTACGGAAAGTGCGCTTTAGCGTACGCATAACATCATTGGACTCTGTACGCACTGGCAATCGTTTATCTACATTCAACCCGTCTTCAGCACTGTCTACTCTTTCTGCTGTTCTCGCAACTCATACTATTACCACCACTGTAAATGAAGGCGACCCAAACCCAGACAGACACCTCCTGAATCTGTGGGCTCTTGGTCGCCATGCTGATCATTAAGCTTCTCGCCACTCTGAGGATCCCTCGGGTCTTCCCCCTCTTCACCGAGCTACCGGACGTGCGCGGCGTTATGCAAAGCGAATAGGCAGGCAACGCTGGGCTGCATGGTGTGCCCGCCTGCCCTCTACGCAGGGCAGTCGACATCGTTGGAGAGTATTTCAGGCCATGGAGCGCCCTTTTCAGGTTGTAGATTACACAGAAAGCATTAGCCTCGCGCTGATTGTGGATGAAGATACATTTGCACAATAGGTGGCCCGTCAGTTTTTTGCATCATTACTGCACCCGTACATCTCCTCCTGTCTTACCCGTCGCAGAGCCATCCGATGAGATTACTTCCGACTTAACCATGGCAGAATTACTGGCCTCTATACAACGCCTCAAAACTACCACTTCTCCCGGGCACGACAGCATACCTAACTTTTTATTCCGTATCTTGGAAGAGTGTGCTTTGCAAGCCCTACTTGGTACTTTTAACCAAGTGTGGCATTCTGGCATCATGCCTGGAGAGTGGAAGCATCCTATTGTGGTCCCTATAGTGAAGTCAGGTCAGCCTCCAGTATCTCTCTCGGCCCTTCTTCCAATTTCTCTCAGGGCTACCATCTGCAAGCTTTACGAAAACATTCTCGCCGCGCGGTTGTCGTGGTGGCTGGAATCCCACGATTGTTACTCAGATTCCTAATTCGATATCCGTCCACAAATTGGAACTGGCCTTGCTACTTTGGCTGCTGAAGTTCTTCACCACTCTCCGTAGTGTCACCTTGTTCGAACCCTGATCGCGACAGACATATATCCCTGCTGAAAAAAAGTTCTATGATGCAATAACCTCATAGATCATTCATCATAGAATATCATATAATCTGTAGGACATATCATACAATCTGACAGAAGCCAACAGCCACAGAAACCAAGGGGCACAGAGGATTTTTTTTAATTAATTTATTTATTTTGTGGTGTTGATCAATTTAGAATATTACTTAATATGTCATCGCTTAAAGCTAATTGATTAGGAAAGCAGAAGAAAAAACAACCACATGCCGCCGGTGGGATCCGAACTCACGACCTCCGAATTACGCGTCCGGTGCTCTACCTCTGAGCTACGGCGACGGCTGTCAAACCTTCTGCTTTCGGGGGTATTTATGTTTACAAGTAACCTAACCTTGAGAGTGTTCATCAGCGCCACCCACGTTCATAAGCGGCGGAGGTGGAACGTCCTCATTTACCGCAGGTGTGACGTAGAACGTCATCGAACGGAGAGGATGGAAGCTGTGTGAGAACCCTCTTATGCTTCCTATGGCATCAAGGCTGCCAGAATCGAGGCCCTCGCTAAGCAATTAAGCAAACAAGGAAGGGGAATGAAGGCCTCGTTGTAAATATGACAGAAGCCAACAGCCACAGAAACCAAGGGGCGCAGAGGATTTTTTTAAATTTAATTTATCAACACCACAACATAAATAAATTAATTTATGCGTGAGAGCAGGAACCCCTCCCAATCATCCACCAACCCGCTACACCTTCGTAGGGAGACAGCTCCTTCCTGTTCATCCGGGCTCCCCAGCTCCAGTCGGTCTGCCGGGCGTGGAACATCGCGGCCTGCCTTGGACATCGGAACAAAGAGGAGCACTCTCAATGACCAATTCCTAACGTTGCCTCTCTTCATAAAACGGAGGTGCAAATCGGTGCCCTGTGTTTGTTGAGTTGAACGGGCAATCTCTTTTTTTTTATTGACACGGAGATGAAAGGAGATGTTGGTGTCCAATTATGGCGCCGGCTACTGCTTTCAACACAACAAAGAAAAATACTGGAACAGGCGAGATAACAATAAAGAAAAAGCAAAGCAACAATACACAATCCGCAAGACAAATAATACAATGGACACGCCAGAAATGCTAAAATAAATCAAAAAGAAACTATCATTAATGACATCACATAGTGAGATAAAATGAGGATATACTATAAGCCAGAGTATCTATTAAACACAGTAAACGGCATAAAAGACACAAGTTCAAGAAATTAAAAAGTAACAATGAGATGAAACAATAACGATATCATACAGCTGCAACAATAGCGATCACCTATATGAGATAATAGAAACAAGTATAAACACATATAAATGGTTTCCAGGACATTGGAGAGCAGCAGCAGTAACGATATCACATACGTCGTATTCACAATAGAAGCGCATATGGTTGCCAGGACAGTGGCAGCACCTGCCGAGGCGAACGATCACAGAATTTACGCAAGGATTATCTAGTACTTCGCGGGGATGCCGCTACCCTCGAGGAAAAACTGCAGAGAATGTTTACTACATTCGAATCGGAGTGAAAGCACGGATTTGTGCTACGTGGAAGACGGCGATGAGCAGGCAGTGCCGAGGAACAGAGCAGATGGAAGTTGATGAAGACGACACTCTCCTATGCACAGCGCGAGAGTGTGTAGTTTATTTCGAGGCGTCTTGGCTGCGGCGATGGCATAGTGATCTCGCCGAGAGGTCTTTAATGTTGATCCGTTCACGCAGCCGCGGGTATGACTCCCAGTCATGCATACTGATTAATTTTTTTCTCTTTTTCATGTATGTACATCGAACTCGCAGCGGACGCAAACTAGGTTCATCCCTGATTTCGGAACATTAGTCGTTGCGGGACGTCGCCGGTGGAGGTTGATGAAGACGACGCTCTCCAATGTTCAGCGCGAGCATGTGGTGCAGTTTAACACGAGGTAAGTTGGCGAAGGGAAGGGAAGGGAAAACTTTATTTACACTAATGGTTTCTCCTGCGGTTTGGGGGCTTCTTCAGAGACGTCTTGGTTCTACCCCCAGGAGCCTTCTCTGTCGAAGTCGTCCGCCTCTAATCAGTGGTCGGTTGCCCTCAGTCCAGGGCTCGTTGAGCTCGCTGTACCAGACCTTGTTGGTCTTCAAAGCGGTCGCTGACAGCAGATTCTCCCACTGCTCCGCACTCGGGTTTTGTATTTTGGGGACCACGTCTATGTTTTGGCAGGCCCATGTCATGTGGTATAGAGTGGGTTTTTCGTCGCACCAGGGACATTTGTTCGTGTATATCGTAGGGTGCATTTTATTTAGTATATGTAGGTTTGGGAAAGAGCCTGTTTGTAATTGTCTCCAAGTGACAGCTTCCTCTCTGATAACCTAGTGGTCTCGCTGAGCGGCCCACGGAGAGATCGCTGCCATGGGTTGGACTCCCAGACATTAATAGTGATTCAAATTCTTCTCTTTTTCATGGTTTGACCTCTAACTCAGCTGAAGGTCAAAACTAGACATCCGGCGATCGAAGCACGAGGGCCCGTATTGAAGCTATCGCTTGAATATTTCAGCGCTTTGATCGGCCGTATTTTAACGCAGGAATTTTAAAAACGCACTTTCAAGCTCTGGGCAACCCAGCAGTAGATGAGGTACATCTTCATCCTCGTTCCAACACGCAGAGCGTTGTCTGTATGCTCGCAGAAAATGATTCGTGTAAACGGTTGCCAATCGTAAACGGCGAATTAATTCGGTACTACTGACAGGATAACTATAAGCAACACATACGTAAGCAGGGTAAAATGTTTATGCCTTGCAACCTTGTATCGCAGAGCAAGGTCACTCTATCGCTAGCCATATTCTTACTAAAGTTTCTATAAGGCAAGCCCATAATTTCACATATCGCCATATGGATTATACAGAGCCAGTAAGCAGTGTATGGAATCGGTATGAAGTTACTGGAAAACAGGTATGGATATGGAAAACGGGTATGGTTGGGGCAGAGCAGAAGGGTGGGGATGAAGATTAACACGCAGTAAACCAAAGTACTATTCAACTGTCTAGCAAGGAAGCAGCAGTTCCCAATTGGTAGCAAGGTATTTGTAGTAAGAGAATAAGTCTACTTAGGGCAGGTATAAACCGCTGATATCTCAGATCATGAATGGCAGTTTACCAATTTCCCTCAAGAGAAAAGTATATAGCAGCTGTAGCTTACCGGTACCCACCTATGGGGCAGAAATGTGGAGGCTAACGAAAAGGTTTGGCCATAAGTTAAGAACAACGCAGCGATTTATGGAAAGAAAAATGAGAGCTGTAACTTTAAGGCATCGGAAGCGGGTGGAGTGGGTCGGGGAACAAACGCGGGTTAATGGCATCGTAGTCGAAATCAAGAAGAAGAAACGGGCTTGGGCAGGACATGTAATGCGGAGGCAAGATGATCGCTGGTCTTCAAGGTTAACGGAGGGGATCCCAAGAGAAGGCAAGCGTAGCATGGGGGGGCAGAAATTAAACTGAGGAAGAAGCGCGCACGTAGAGGGCTACCTCGTGCTGTGATAACGGCGGGGGGCAACCGACTGTGACTGTTTTACTGTTTTGTAGTTTTTATGACTAAGGTTCAAGGCTGTCGCCGGACGCTTCCTCCTCAGATATTTTCCTTCATGCGGGCTTGTACGCATGTTAAAAAACGGAAGGCGCTGACGAGACACGACGCCCCGGCTGAGCCCGCCCTTCGCCTGTCAGTCAGAACGACGCACCAATGGAATGCCTTTCGCAAAAGCTTTCCTTATGACGTCAAACGAACCGGAGTAGAGGATGAGGACGTTTGCTTGTGGAAGAAAAGAGCAAGCGTGCTTTGATATGAATTTTTACAGCTTTTTGGGGTGCTCATGGCTCTAGTATTTTGCAGAGGTTATCTTCGATGCCTCATCTATGCAGTGGGCTTGTATTTCAAAAATGACCAGTGCCTAGTCAGTTGCCCTTCAAGAGTACAATGCGTATAGCATCGAAGCTCGCCTAGGTTCTGCCTGCAAGTTCATATGTGGGGAACTGGTCATTCTCTACATTCATAGACCGCAAAGAGTACTTCACACCGCTCCGGACAAAGTGACGTGGCGGTTAAGCAATGCGCCACTTTTCTGGCAGGACGCTGTTTCAATGACAACCACCTGTGGGCCTTGTGAAACCCACAATCCTCTTTCCATGTAACCTTCCGCCACCAGTCATCAACATCGGCTGCCGTGTTGGGCACGTTATGATATCATAAATTTCGCATGTACCACGAGTCACGTGTGACGGTGGTCGCCATGTCCACTTCTCAGGCCCTTGTATTGCTAATACATTAATAAATGGAAAATGGCTCTGGCATCTAATGAAGTACGCCAGTGAGCGGTGAGGTGTCCCGTCGTCCGCGTGCAAGCACTATGTGCCGAAGGTTTCTTTGACGAAAGACCCACTGTTGTCATTTTTCAGGTTGTCCTCGGCTTCAGGGCGAAGCAAGCCCACAGCAGGTAGTGGATATCGGCGTCAGTATTCCGAGACTTGCAGACTGGGCACAAGGGTCGGGGTTATGTCTCGAAATTAGGGACACCTTCGGGTTACGGCGAGAATTACGGCAACCCTGACCCAGATCATTCGCAGCCCAATCTCGCTTGCACGGCTTAGACTGCGAGAGTTTGTTACCACACACGGAAGGTGGACAGGACGAGTGCGGCGCCGGAGGTGCTCCTTTCTTGGTAAAGGAATGTGAAATCTTCCAGACTAAAGAGCACGTTTTGCAAAATTTCTGGGCTGCGACCAACGCGAAGCAGCCGAATTGCGCCGTTAACCCTTCGACGTTTCCTAGATATGAGTGCTACAACCTGCATCTGCAGTCAGATGCCTGCCTCCCCACACTTAATTCATTCGACGTGCTCGTGTGGTGCTGAGAAAAAGTTTATTTACATATGCACAATTGGAAGGGCAACACGATACATGGACATTCACCCTAAACATTCACATGGACATTCACACTAGACTAGAGCAGGCCGTCAAGAAAAACTACAGGAGGACAGTGGATTAACATTCGGGGCGCAGGAATTTTACAAAGAGAACTTTGGGGAGACAATTATGCGGCGTTGGGGTAAAACTCAACGCCACTTCGGCACAAAAACAAGAACTACACGGTTGTTGGGGTAAGGACTTCCTCCGACAGTGGTCGCTTCGGTTTATTTCTGTGCCCAAGAAAAAAAATGCTCCGACAGAGAGCTTGCAATTTCTCTACGTAGACGAACCAGTATTGACCACACGGCACGGCGCCGAATACCACCAGCCACAGCCGCGCAACGACTTCGCAATAAACTAAACAGGCCATCCACGATTAAGAGGCTTGCGAGGCGGCCACCGGAAGAGGCACGCCGTTGGGTTCAGCCCTATGCAGCCTATGTAGAACAGCTCCCGGCAATGCACTGGCAGCCCCATTTGGCCATACGTCGTTTTTTTTCCCCGTATATTACCCGCATTTGTCTTGCATTTGCAAAAAGACCTTGATAATGGATCGGTTTTGGTAGCTTGTCGGCAAACCCGCCTTCCAGGCATGGCACGGTCCATGTTTCATCTTAGCGGCTTTGCGTGTGCGTCTCCAAATTACGCTTTACGAGCATTTTCCACAACAGAGGCCACATATATATTTCACTACCCCTGAAGTACCCAAAAAGTGACCAATGTGGGGACCGAGTTACCAACACGCGTTTGCTAGACCAGCCACGGCCTATGTGAGACCTACAGCGGTTTGGTTTGGTTTATTGGGGTTTAACGTCCCAAAGTAACTCAGGCTATGAGAGACGCAGTAGTGAAGGCCTCCGGAAATTTCGACCTCCTGGGGTTCTTTAACGTGCACTGACATCGAACAGCACACGGGCCTCTAGAATTTCGCCTCCATCGAAATTCAGCCGCCGCGGCCGGGATCGAACCCGCGTCTTTCGGGTCAGCAGACGAGCGCCGTAACCACTGAGACACCGCGGCGGGGCCCTAAAGCGGTTTCGTGTTTAAAACGCCATTTCTGCTAAGAGAGGTTTTTTTCAGCATAGATCCCACATTGAGGTTGCATCTCCCTGAAAGTACCCGAGAAGGTTCCGATGTGGGTAGCATTCGGGCACGCCGGTTTTCCATCTCTACGAAGGCCTATGTGATATCTACAAACAGCGGCTTTTCAGCACAGCGCTAACATTGATGTTGAATCGGCCGTGTTGTACCCTACAAGGGACCGATTAGGGCATCATTTGGGCACGACCGTTTTCGAGCCATAGCCTATGTGTGACGTAAAGCGGTTTTTCATCCTTCATATCATTTTATTTTTCCCATAAATTAAATAGGAAGGGACGTGGAAAAAGCTTTACGGGGCAGCTTGAAATACCTAGCAACACCTTAATATATAAAACATTGGCAAACCGACATATGGTACTTGTGAGTGTGACTTATAAGCAACACAAACTATGCGTGGAATAGACGATTCATTTTTTTAACACAGAAAACGCACTGAAATACATAGGCTATAATATACAATGGAAATAACGAAACACCTGTATACAAAAAAGAAGCTAGACAGCCATCCGTCGTAAACCCGTCGACCAGATATAGACGTAAATTATTTACAGGAAATTATTCTTTTAAGTCGTTTTAATGAGAATCGCGATACGTCAACATGTTGTGCGTTGTTCGTTGAGAAGGCACGGTAATTTATTTGATGTGCTTTGTAAACCAAAGTTTGTTCTGCACGTCGGAACATTCATTCCATTCCATTCGGTGTTCTATCAAACTATAGGCCAATTTCGGTACTAGGTGTAATTAATACCGTATTCGAAAAGGTGCTCAGCAAGCGAATACAGAGTTTTTTAACTAAGTACGATGTCCTCTGTCCGTGTCAGCACGGTTTCCGACCCCGAAGATCCACTTCCTCGGCAGTTCTGGTCCTTACGCAGCTGATAAACATCGCATTACATAGCAACAAACTGACCGTAGTTGTTTACCTAGACATATCAAAAGCCTTCGGCATGGTTGACAATTCGATGTTACTACAGAAAATAAAAACGTATGGTTTAAGGGGGAAAATTTATTATCTAATCAAGAGTTCCTTTTCTTGTCGAGCGCAATGTGTTGTTATCATAAAATATATCTGCGCTCCTCAAAAAATCACTTTTGCATGCTGCAAAGCTCTGTCCTCGGGCCCCTCCTTTTTTCTCTATACATCAATGATCTTCCATTATTTCTGAACTATTCTGAAGCTGTTATACACGCTGATTACACTGCAATATGTTTTACAGGAGATACATGCGAGGATCTGGAAGGCAAAACTAATGAGGAACTTAGTAAAATTTCGCAGTGGTTCGTAAGCAATCGGCTCCCACTTAACACCGATAAAACAAAGTATACTTTGTTTCACTCAAGGAAAAAGAATATTAGCTGTGATAATTTATTTCTAAGCTTAAACGGTACATACACACGCCCACAGACTTAACACGAATGACGGAATGCGTGGCCTGGACTGCCGTCAGCGCCATGAAGCGATAGTCATTGGGTGCGAGACAATGCTCCCGGAATGTTTGCAGTGTCTGACGATAGGAGGTGCTAACCGCGGCAGCTTAGCGGGCAATTCCTGGTTGCCGCGATAAGAAAACTGGAAAGAGCGTTGCTGGGGCGTGGAGGCCGAATCGGCGAGCAAAAAGCGTGTAAACGCCCCCGTGACGAGTGCGCTGTCCACGCGGCAATCAGGCACAAGCGGGAAAGCAGTAAAAGCGAGCTGCGCACCAACTGTCGTCAACCACCGCAAACATACCGAGAGCATACTCTCGCACCACTGACTATCCCTTCGTGGCGCTGACGGCAGCCCAGGCCACGCTTTCCGTCATTCGTATCAAGTCTGTGGGCGTCTGTATATGTTTAATGTCTCCCACACCAAGTACTTGGGTGTAGTCTGAATCGGACATGCATTGGAAGCAACAAATTGAAGATGTCGGCTCTAAATTAGCTTAGGCTGTCATATTTTATTAAGGGGAGGAAATGTTTTTGTGCACCGATTTTACGCATGTTTTATGTTACTGCCTAGAGAAATGAGGCGCTACCTATAAAACGTATTTAGAATCAATTTCACGCTTGCAGAAATGTGGTGTTCGTACAGCAACCTTCGCAAAGGCAACCGACCCTAGGCGACCACTCTTTCAAGAACTGCGAATATTAACGGTATTAGTTCCATACAAGCAAAAGATAGCTCAAAATAATAAACAAAGTAATAAGAGCTAATGATCCATTTCCTCTTACATTGCTTAGATCGCCGCTGAGACAAACAAGAGCCGCCACTAATAACAGATTTAACCTACCGCCTTGTCGCAACACTTACGGTCAAAGGCTATTAGACTGCAACGGTGCTCAGATATGGAATAAGATTCCCGATGCCATAAAACTGAAACAATTTTTTGGCCTCATTGAAAACATTTTTCCTCTCTGTTCAGAGCTGTCGGACTAAACACATTTGTGTTTGATTTTGTACATTTCCGAATATGTTTGCGTTTCAAAAAACGTATGCGCTTTACATATTGGCAATGCCGCGATTGTAGTACCTCACGTCTTTTTGTACGTGTAGTTTGAATGTCTGCAATTTATTTTCTGAATATCTGGTATTTGGACCTTTCACTAGCCGAGCTGGCTATGGGTCCAATCAAGTTTTGATTTATTGGTTTCATAAAATAAAATGATGATGATGATGATTCGAGAGCTGAGGTTTTCAACTTCGGTAGATTGGCACATTGCGTGTGAGATTAGCAAACCTGCATAGGCTATCAATGATTTTTGTGGCATTCTTTATATAGCTTACCATTAGTTTCTCATCATATAATTGAAAAATTGTGATCATGTATTTTTCGAAATGAGCCGTGTCAGCCCTAAAATCAAGATCGCAAATGGATCATAATGCACATTTTTTTCAGTGAAAAAATACGTTGTTTATTTGGTCTAGTGGTTGTTCCTGAGACCAATTGGGCATACTTTCAATACCACATAAATAACGATGTATACAACAGTGATTTAACTTTAGTACTCATCGAGCAAAGATGCCTATTCATAACGCCTACAGCTTTTCATAGCCTAGTTATTGTAGCATTTGCACTAGTAAAGCGGAAAGTTGGGCGAGTTGAATCTTATTCATGATGAAGTTAGCGTCAAAAAGGAGGACAAAAGTAGGAGAGAAGACACAGCACGAGCGCTTTTTCGGAACTAAAACTTTAATGAAAGAACACACAATATATATACCCATCTCGTGAAGTAAATCAACGAAACATACATGATAACGACAAGATAAACCATAGATGGCGATACTTCTGAAGAGTGCTGGGTAAAATAAATGGTGCAAAAATAGGAAACGTCGTGGTCACAGTCACGAAGAGCAAACCCAAATACTCAAAAGAAACAAAAACAAAAGCTCTGAAAAACTGGTAGATATGTTTTTGAAGTGTAATCTTGGTAGCAGCAAAGCTCTCAGCATAGATGTCACCGACCTCTTTTACTCGTTGCCTTTAAGCATAGCGTGAAGAACTGTATTTGTGAATCAAATGATTAGTTAATATTCAGAAATAGTGCAGGATTTCCGGCGGAGTCTTTTCTTGAATTCCTTTCGTTTTACCTCAAGTCTGCCTGTGCCACCTGGGAAGGCAAAACATACATACAGATGTCAAATGTATGTATTGATTTATGTGTGGCGCCCGTTCTCTCCGATATCTTCCTCAGCAGCGTGGACAGATGTCTTGAAAGACGTCTAAACGGCATGTGTTCTCGTGTGTTTAGGTACGTGGACGATTACCTAGTATTTGTGGACAGTGCACGCTTCACTGACAACGCTCTGAATATTTTGAAGGTCTTCCGGGAATGTGGGCATGGTCTCGTTTTCACATTCAAATTACCAGCCGGACATAAATTGCAGTTCCTTGATCTGCGGCTTTCCTTCAACCAGACTCATGTTTGTTGGCGCTAACAACCGCGATCAGTCAAATCCCTACTGCATAGCGCCTCAGGCCGCTCGAAATTTGTAAAAAATGGCATTGTACTTTCATGCCTACGTTCAGTCCTGGTAAGGTCCTGCACGCACGACATGGCTAAAAGTTTTCATGAACAAGTAAATAGAATAAAGTCATCAGGCTATCCGGACAGCGCAGTTGGTTTTGCATGTGAAAAACTTATCTGCTGGGTAAAAGGTATTGCGTCAAAGAAGTAAAAGAACGAGAAGGAAAAAAAGGAAAAAATGGTGCTACTATATAAGCGTCAACTTTCGCACAACCTTGGCAACGTGGCCAGGCGCTATGGCGTAAAGGTAATTTTCTCGGCTCCAAACAAGCTCAAGAAAGTGTGCGGCCTAGTAAGGAAAACAATAGAGAAGCGGAAAGGACAAAAAAAAGAAAAAGTCCAAGACATGTCATACTTCGGGATTCATCCCGTGCAAAACGGATGTGGTGTTTGAACTGCCTGTTTCCTGTGGCAAGACCTAAATAAGGTCAGACAGGGAGTTGTGTAAAGTGCGGCTAAAAGAACACGAGAAATCGCTCTCTGGGTCGAAGTCCTCGCATTTGGTTGACCATTGCCAGGGATGTAAAGAGTGTAAGCCGGATTGTGTGCCGGAATGTGGGCCAGTGTGCACGAAAAAATGCAATCCCCTTATGCGCAGGTTGAAATTCTGTCACATCATAAAGGACCACTCCAGAGAGAAATTACGGAGGCTTTTTATATTTCGCGACAGGGAAATACATGCATAAGCCCACCGTCAATTCCTTTAAAAGCAAAGGAGCTGGCATACCTGGACCATACATGGAATTAATATCATTTCCTTCCCTCCTTTTTGTTTTTGTTTCTTTTGGGTATTTGGGTTTGCTCTTCGTGATTGTGACCATAAAGTTTGCTGTTCTTACACCATTTATGTTACCGAGCACTCTTCAGATGTATCGCCGTGTGAGGTTTATCTTGACGTTATCATGTATGCTCCTTTGATTTACTTTGCGAGATGGGTATATATATCATGTGTTCTCCCATTAAATTTTAGTTGCGAAAAAGCGCTCGTGTTGTGCCGTCTCTCCTACTTTGTCCTCGTTTTGGGCGCTAACTTCATCACGAAGCATTTACACGGTTGTACCAACTGAGGTGATAGTTGAAATGAACTCCCAGTACCTGTATAGTTTAGACAATTTCTAACCTATCGCTTCCAAGCTGGCCATAGGGTGCACATACTGCACCTTTATTCTGTGCTCAAAATGAAACTGCTTTTGCAATATTCATAGTTATTTTTTAAATAGCTATCGAATGACGAGGACTGAGGTGCCCTCAATGCAGCATCTGCTTGATGGGCTATTCTTTTGGTTGGTATAGAAGAGAATAAGAGTGTGACATCATCAGCATATATAGGAAGTGAACATCTGCAGATGATTTCAGAATGTCAATAAGATACAAATGAAAAAGAAGAGGTCCTAAGATCCTGCCTTGTGGGACACCCGCTGTTAACTAGCTGAAGATTGCTGGTGTTTTAGAATAACGTACTGTCTGCGGTATGAAATATACGAGGTAAGTAATGAGTAAGCGCCATCGCCCCCCCTTCCCCCCCCCCCCCTCCGGAAACAATATCGTCCAGTTTGTACAAAAGCCGGCAATGATTGACGCAGTAAAGGGCCTGCGTAAACTCGATAAATATCCCCAGTACGACTTCGCTATTTTCAAGACTGAGTAAAATGTGTCCTTGGACAGGTGGAAATACTAGATCGGAGTATTTGTTCTTTGTTGAACAGTATTGAGCGTAAGAGATTAGATTATGAGCTTCGCTGAACGAAGACTTTCGTTTATGAACTACCTCTTCAAGTCCTCTGAAGTTTCATGTGGGGAGCCAGGTATGGGTGAGCAGAGGTTTTTTTACACATAGAGCCCACATTGACGTTGCATTTTCTCTCCCCTCAGGTACCCAGCAACGAACCGATGTGGGCTAAATGTAGGACTGTGGCCTGAGATAGTCATAGAAATACCGACATGGGACCCATGTAGAGTGAACAGGGGCAAGCGGAACTTGGGCAGGCTTACTTATTTTCCACGGGGTCGACGTGGGCACTACATGAGTTTCCGAGCCCTACTTGCCCCTGTGGGGCAAACAGAAGCTCCCATTTTCTGCTACTTGGAGTAGTTATAAGTTTTGCCTTGCTGTTTTCATTTCGTAGCCCAGTTACTGATCTACTGTTTGCGGAAGAACGTATTCGTTAATCTCAGGTTGCGTTTAGCGGCAGCTGCCTTCTCAGTTCTTCCAGACACGGGGGTTATAGTTTTCTGCAGCCTTCTCTGTTGCGTACCTGGTTCTGATATTCAGTTTTTGGCGACCGATAAGTACCGCATACTGCATGAATCCTTTAAGAGTTATGAATTCTATGTTCTGCAAAACCTTCCGCCTTCTGATTATGAAAAAATATAGGTTAGAAAACCCCGACAATCTTTGAAGTCTGCCACATTTTGAGCTCTACTACAATTACAGCCGCCCTTTTTTTGTTCGTGTGAATTCGTTGATGTTGATAGATGCCGTATTTATTCTAATCTAGGACGATACTATTTTTTCAAAAAACATGAATTAAACTCTTGGGTCGCGTTAGATTCTGGGATGTTTTTGTTTGTATTTATAAAATACGACAAAAACGCATAAAAACGATAAAAAGTAGAGCGCAGGTGGCACCCCCACCGAACGCCAACCAAACGCCAACTGTAGCCGTTATTGCATCTACCCGATGCCGATAAATGTGCACACGACCATTGGCCACAAGTTTGACCTTGTTTTCTCTCTGTCTGGTGTCGTGAGCACTTTCCACGGGAGTGCAAGTTTTCCTCGCGTGGTTTTTCACGGACATCGTGGCCCAAAGCAGACGGTCGCATTATCGTGCCGTCATCAAGCGAACAGTTGTGTTCGCTGCAGAGCAGTTCAAACCTGCAAGCTCGTCGACACTTGAGTGCGGACGAAAAGGAGGAAGAGGAGGAAGAAGAGGAAAGGCAGGGAGGTTAACTGGAAGAGTAGTCGGTTCGCTACCGTATACAGGGGGAAAGGGATGAGGGGATACAAAAATGAAAGAGAAAAGAGAGTAGCCAAAAATGAAGTCACTGTGAAAAGTCAGGCTTTGTTAAAACACTGTCGCAACGAAAAGAATATTCGCTGTTGGAGGGGGCAGCATGTTGAACTTCTTGCTTGTGCCGCAACGAGGAGGGCGTTCATGAGATCAAGAAATCCCGCCATTTCGAAGTGGAATCAGCACTGGTAGAATAGGAAAGATCACGTAGGTCAGCGGCAGTTCGAGCAGCCACAGAAGTGCTCCAGGCCAAAGCGAGGGAAAGCTAAGCTTTCCACAGGACTAGTGAAACGCGAATGCAGTCTGCGACAGGCCGGACCATGCGTGCGTCGCAAGGAATTGTAGCTACCTTAATCGCTTCGACCTGGGTTGACATCCCAGAAAGAGTAATAGCGAGGTCTCTCCGTAAGTGTGGCATTTCTAATGCACTTGATGGCACAGAAAATTGTGCACAGTGAAAGAGGCCAGTGTTAACGAGGCAGCGACGATGAGGACGACTAAGCGAGACCATATTTGTGGAAATAAGTGCCGTTTGCGGGCTATCACTGCTTTCTTTCTGAATTGTTTTTCGGCGGCTAACATTCAAGCAAAGTTTTTTATTGTTTTGCGTTTAACATTCCGGCATCGCCTTAGAATCGTGGCCTTGCTAGATTCAAGTAAATACAGGTATATTCTGAGTGATAAACAATTATTCTCGCAATTCTACATTTCCGGCGGGCAGTTTGCAATCTTGCAGTCTTTTGAAACATGGAGACGAAATTCTAGAGGCCCGTGTACTGTGCGATGGGATGAAACGTTTAAGAACCCCAGAAGCTTTAATTTGTGCAGCCCTGCGCTACGGCGTTCCTAACAGCGTGAGTCTCTTTGGGACGTTAAACCCCCGCAAACCAAACGATACCAACGCTGGAAATGCCAACCGGTATCCGCAGAATCCCTAACCGATCTTATAAAATACGCTCAAAATTTCACTTCTACCGCAAAAAAATTCTTTCGGCACATGCATACTACGAACTAATGCTTACTAAACCTGCTGCACGCATTCGTTTTCATTATTATTATTATTATTTCTTTTTGGACATCGACGATGTTTTTAATATTATATAGTTGTTCCTTGTGATGCTTTTTTTTCTGCTTTCCCATTTCTGCGTTTGCATTCATGCATATGTATCTCCCCCGCTGTTACAAGTTCTAATTGCGTTGCACTGGAGTGTCTGTATGATTGTATTTCATTTTTTGGGCCCATGACTAGCCTACGTCTACGGGTCCATACAGTGTTGGACACATCTTTGTGTACTTTTAAATGTAAATAAAGAATTTGGTTTGGTTTGCTTTATTGGGGTTTAACGTCCCGAAGCAACTTAGGCTATGAGGGAGGCCGTGGTGAAGGGCTCCGGAAATTTCGACCACCTGGGGTTCTTTAACGTGCACTGACATCGCACAGCACACGGGCCTCTAGAATTTCGCCACCATCGAAATTCAGCCGCCGCGGCCGGGATCGAACCCGCGTCTTTCGGGTCAGTAGCCGAGCGCCGTAGCCACTGAGCCACCGCGGCGGGTAAAGAATTTGAATTTGAATATATCATCACAAGTTGGATAATTCGCGTACAGCACTACTAGGCTGACTTAGTGAACGATGTTGTTGTGGCCAGTATTGCCAGTTTCTGGTTTAACGAGTAGCCTGCAAGAATAACAAACATTGTCGTGCCGCAAGCTGCGTCAAAGGTCTGATCACCGCGCAGATCAAGTGCCCCGCAGGAGTTGAGGCTGAGGGCAAGGAGTAAATCATAAAAAAGTGTCGCCAAGTTGACTTCGGATGCGTGCCATATTAAACAACGTAAAATAATGCCACAAAAATAGATTTCAGGTCTTGCTAGTACTCGAAATGGCCTCAGTTATTGTAACCTATGAGGTTAAGGAAGTTTGCAAAATTATGAAATTCTTCTACTGTGCGACTCTAACAGGGATTTCAGAATGTCCATCAGTAATTGCATCTAAGCGACTTCACTTAACCAGCACATCGAACTGGGTAATCAAAATGGCACTCTACAATAAACCTTGTTCATACAACGAGTTGCTGGGCTAGTTGTTTAATCTGAATGAAGGTGAAGTTCTACAGCTCAAAACATGAACGAACACAAAAGGTAGACAACGGACAGGTCTGGCGCTGCGCCCTATGAACAACAGCTCCATCCTGGTCATTGTTTATCTACGTGTCCGCTCTTTTCTGGCGATCTAGAACGTTACCTTCATGTTAATGAAGGTAACGTTGTATATCGCCAGAAGGTATATCGCCAGAAGGTAATGCACATGAAGGTAAGCTGCACAAACTATGGCAAACAAATGTTGCAGCATACCTTACCGACACTTCTGAACCAGTTGTACTGCCACAAGAATCTTGATGTCTCTAATATTTCTCTGAAAGAATTGCCCCAAATATTCGTGTAGTTCTTTTTTTTCTTGCTATTACCATTTTGAGTGCACCTGTCAGTTCTGCTGTCCTTTATTTTCTCCTCCCTGTGTTTGCCTTTATAGTCCCTTTGACCTAATATAGTTCATTTTTCTTTTACAAGCAGAATGTACTGCTTACTGAACTTACATGTGTCATTCTATGTACAGAACGTACGAGTTTTTTCTTACAATTTGTTTGATGTCCTATTCCGCCGCCGTCAATGCTGCACTGTAAGAGGAAGCCAGGACCTCTCAAGCTGTCTATACAGCTTTTTCCCTGGCTGTCATCGCCACACCTAGTTGCGGAAATAAACCTTCAAACATATTAATACCATCAGCCAATGCGCATACAAACAGACATACCGGTCAGATGATTAGGGGTATCCCCTAATTTGAAGTAGACTTGTAGTGCGGCAGTAGTTACGCATTGGCATCCAACTAAGCTTCAGGGTTGCCAGATTGGGCTATTAATAGCCAAATTGGGCTGCTTTTTGTCCGAGTTGGCGTCAGAAATTTCGTTTTGGCTATGTGGCTACTTTTGGGCTACATCTTTTTCATGCGTGAAAAAAAAGTTGAAGTAGTTATAATGTGCTCTATTACAATTATACAGTGACAGAAATAAAAGGCATGCTGGAATCAAAATGCAGGCTATAGCAGGTTAAAGGAATTGAGCGCGTCTGCTACAAAATGACAATATGTAAACGCTGTGTTCGAGAAAGCTTATGTGTTTCATGTGGTCAAGGGTCATGGCCTTTCGATTTATTTTATAAAGAGTGGACACTACGTGAAAGTTGCCCCCCGGAAACACTTCACGGCGTATAGATTCCACTTAATCCGCGAACTAACGCCACCAGCGCGCGCGTGCCACCGAACATAGACTGTTGCCATCTGCACATGTAACCGTTCTCCCATTGACGGTGCACCACGGGTGACCATGGTACCAGAATAGAGGGAAAACATTAAGAGAACTTAAGTCTCCCTACGTGGTGCGAATGCGTAAGCATTAAATGCTACTGTTTCGCTTCTGTTGCCTGGTTTCGTGATCCTCACATGTTAACCGTTAACCATAGACGTGGCCTAGTGGTTTGGGCGCCCGCGTCGGCTGCAGTAGGTGGCTGGTTGGAAACCCACCGTCAGACATGTCCTTTTCTTGCATTTGTTATCCTGGCTCTGCGGACACATTCTGCTCAAGATACGCATGAGGCAAGTAATGCTTACGCATTAATAAATTCTTTTTCTGTTTCTTCCTATTCTCGTAGTGGACACAGCAAGCGCGCCACTCGCAAGAGCCTACGCTTTTTCTGCAGCCTCAAGCGGCACACGTGCAGTCCTCGAGATTCATTGCGAGCGACGCGAGAGCGCCGTGTCCGTTTCGTAATCTGCGTGCACTCATGCAGAGGCATGAAGCCATCCTTCGGCGCGGCGCGGAACCCACTGTAACTAACGAAGGTGGAATGTAGCTTCAAGAAGGCGCATGCTAGATGCTTTAATTGAGGTGACGCTCTCAGTGAGAACCTTTCTCTTCAAGCATATAAAATTGAAATGTGAGGCTGCGTAAGTATACAGTAAGGTATTTTCACTGTCGATGTGCCTAATCTGCGCGCGAACATTTAAAAGCTGAAATATTCCTAAACTAGAGCTGCGATTGCGTTATAAGCGCCGCCGTTATTTTCCGCGTGCAGACTGGCTGTCGTCACCTGCCTAAGGTGATATGGCCTACTGCCGCGCCTGCAAAGTGGAACTGCGGCCCCATCTTTAGGACCTGATTAGCGCACCTGGTTAGCCGCACTGGTTAGCGCACATGATGGATGCGAAACATAACAACGGAAAGAACACGCCGTGCGCACCCCTTCAGACATCATGTGCGGGAAAGAAATCTAATATGTAAATATTCCTGCCGAAAATTAATTCAATATGCTTAAGAACTGTCGTCACAAAAACAAATATTTTTGGCTACTTTTGGGCTACGCAAAAATTTCGCTGTTGGCTACATTTGGGCTACTACGGAGGCCAATTTGGCTACCTGAGGTCGGAGCCATCTGGCAACCCTGCTAAGCTTAGCAGCATGGTTACAAAGGAAAGCTACACAGCTTCCACAGAAACTTCGTAGTTAAAAAATCTTCCTGGTAAAGGATTCAAACCCGGGACACCGACTTCACACAAGCAGTCACGCTACCAACTATTGGGTCGGGCAGCGTGGTCGGGCCGGAGGAAGGGACGAGGAAGTCAGACACGTGGTTAAGAAGCAGAAAAAAGGAAAACTTTATACAAGCTATTTACATGATTTACGTGCAAGAACTACTCAGAGTGACTCTCAGTGGAAGGGAGTTTCTTCGCCAACGGGAGTCTCTCTGCCACACTCAGTGCCCAGTTAAATACGGCTCTCATTCCCTAGAGTCTCTACACAGAGGACGGCCTCGCCCAGTAGGGAGTGGCCTGAACGTTCACTTTGGCCCACTGCCTCACTCTTTCTTTCACGTGTACCCATGCCGCTGTCACATGTTAGGGCTTGAGTGAAGAGAATGCCGGCGAGGTCGCGTAGGCTGCGGTAGGTCAGCACGGGTTGTTCCATGACCAGCGGATGAAGACACGTGTTGCCGAAACCTGTGCTTAAAAACATCCGACTCGTGGGGCAGGCACGCAGGAAGGCAACACTCAAAATAAGACCTTCGTCTCCAGACCTAGCCGCGATAATTGGGGGAGATAACGCCCCACTACTCGCTGCGGTGGCAGTCGGCACATGGGGCGACACAGGAAATTAGGTGCTTTTGTACCCCAAACATCGGCGCGACGTCCCTTTCAGTCAAAGACGGTCGCACTCCGACGCAGCAAAGCCAGAATGGTGTATGTTCGCCTTCGACCTTCGCTGGTTTTCGGCCTTCGCTGCCGCTGCCGTGGTCAGCCCGGCCGAGGGAGTCCGCTGCCGTAACCCACTTAGGCTGGAGGGCACCTCAAGCATGACACAACGGAGCTAACCGGTACGGCTATCATATGACACTGCGAGCGAATTGATCGGTAACTAATGTCGACCCCCTACAAGTGGCGCTCCTAGGTTACTGGACAGCATTTGATGCAGTCGAAATATAGGCAGTTACGGAAGCTCTGCAGAACCAACGTGCGAAAGGCGTACCTGAAGTTGATAAAATGCATTTTGAATACAAAGTAACTGAGAAGAGCTGAGTGATCTGTGATGCCCTGGTGACGCTGCCTTACTTAGTAACGCATAGAAGTAATTGCATTGAATGAACAAAAATTTAAGGATTGAAAATAAAGAGCGCGAATATTTCCTGTCAAGAAAACGTATGTACAACACTCGAGGAGTAACAAACAAAATACGAGAGGCATTAAAAAGTGTCATTCAATACATTTATCTAAGGCAAGCAATCATCATTCTATGAGATTGAAACAGGTTGGGGAATCAGAATGAAGCAGATCGCAGTAGTGGGAGGGGAAGGTGGGAAGAAAATAAGTGCGGAAATTAATCTGACGGCCGCGCAGCCATCTTAGGAGCGAAAAACGACTGGTGTAACCTCAACAGAGGCGAAGAAAAGTGAGTGGGTCAAGGAATGATATCCAAGATCAGAAGAAGAGATAAGGGAGACGTGAGGACGCGTATTACGCGACGCAGATCAGCGATGCGCGCTATGTGTAACAGAGTCCATTTTAAGGAAAGACAAACGTAGCTGATGAAGTTGCAGAGTGAGGCGGGGGGATTACGCTAGGAATTTTTTGGCAATAGGGATGCCACTTCTGCCGCATCGCTACCACCCTGATGACGACTTCAACCATGACGAGTCCAATACCAGGGTGGCCAAGTAATGATCAGATGAAAGCGTGCCTTTTCTGTTTCATGAGTGAATAATTCTAGTTGGTTTACCATTTCATTAGCTTAGCCTCAATGATGCTCAGTGCTCCTGGCAAGTATCCCGCAGTACCATGTGTCTTTTTCCTCTATTCTATCAGCAAAAAAAAAATTATTTCCCCTTTAAAGTACAACTATGAAGAGAGTTGAAGTTGAAGTGTTGAAGAACGCTTTGAAGAGTTGAAGAGTGAAGCGTTGAAGAAGTTGAAGAGTTGAAGCGAACGGTGTCGGGGGGCCCGACACCGTTCGCCGCACCATGTTTACGGCCATCCTCCTGTTCCAGATGCTGACGTGCTGGCTGCCTTCCAGTGCGTGCCCGTCCTCGGATTACCAGCCTTCAACTACCGCCTTCACCCTGAGTGGAGCTAAAAAGTGGAACCCGCCTTGGCTAGAACCCCCTCCAGTCGCCGCGAACTCGAATGCAGCCCGAATACAGCACTTCGCCTGGCAACATACCGCTTCGCCAACGTCACCAGTCACAAGACCGGATCGGGCACTACTTAAGCAAAGCAGCTGCGCCAGCCACTTGGGGCCCAACACCGTTCGCCGCACCATGTTTACGGCCATCCTCCTGTTCCAGATGCTGACGTGCTGGCTGCCTTCCAGTGCGTGTCCGTCCTCGGATTACCAGCCTTCAACTACCGCCTCCACCCTGAGTGGAGCTAAAAAGTGGAACCCGCCTTGGCTAGAACCCCCTCCAGTCGCCGCGAACTCGAATCCAGCCCGAATACAGCACTTCGCCTGGCAACGTACCGCATCGCCAACGTCACCAGTCACAAGACCGGATCGGGCACTACTTAAGCAAAGCAGCTGCGCCAGCCACTTGGGGCCTAACACCGTTCGCCGTACCATGTTTACGGCCATCCTCCTGTTCCAGGTTGGTTACTTAAACCCTGGTAAAGAATGCCGAAGTAGCAACCGCTGCCTTGTCGCGGTGTCGTGCCCCAATTTTGTCAACTGGCGTGGTGTTATGCGTCTTAGTTGTGATATGCTGGCGCTTGGAATGTTGTCGCGATTATTGCTCTTGCTCTCAGGCGATGTAGAACTTAACCCAGGCCCTCCCAAGAAGGATAATAAAGCTATCCTGGACGCTCTGCAGCGCCTTGAGGAACAACACGCAGCCTTCAGTACTGAGCTGAAACAGCTACGTACTACCCAAATCACCCATGAAAAGTTAATATCCTCACTAACAAACCGCGTGCTTGCGCTGGAAATATCCTAACAGAACTTGAGCACACACACCAACCTGAACGAAACAAGCGAACTTAAACATGAAATAGCTGTCTTAAAGGCCGCAACTATTGATAAAAGTAATCGAATGCGACGACACAATTTGCTCTTCCTAGGCCTTGAAGACACTGAAAATGAATCCTGGGCAGAATCTGAAACAAAATTCTTGTCATTGTGTTCGAATGAACTTGACATCGAGACAGACCCAACCAGCATCGAGCGTGCCCACCGTTTAGGAAAATTTAATGCTGAAAAAAAAACGTCCTATCATTGTTAAATTAGCACACTTTAAAACCAAAGACACAATCCTAGCCTGCGGTCCCAAACTGAAAGATACAAGTTACGCCATCAGAGAAGATTTTGCTTTTGCCACACGTCTCGCTCGCTCTAAATTGATACAATTTATTCGGCCTAAAAAATGCGCATTCAAGCTAAACGTTGACAAGCTTCATGTAGGGCATAAATGCTGTGTGTACGACCCTGTGTCTGATTTGCGTAATTGAGTCTGCAAAACAGCCAGCTGGTCGTGCTCAATCCGAGCAGCTCTCCGACAAACCATCACAAAGCACCGATTGATACCCCGCAAAACATGCTACGCCACTAAATCGCCCCGACCCTTCACGTTCCAAGCATCTCAATATCGTCTTCACTAACATACGGAGCATTTTACCAAAGCGAGATAAACTGCACAGCCTTATCGACGACACTGGTGCTGACATTGTCCTACTAACAGAAACGTGGCTATACGAAGGCGTGAAAGATACTGAAATCCTCCCTTCAAACGGGAACTACGTTCTTTATCATCGTGATCGGCGTGGACGGAGGGGCGGAGGAGTGCTTATCGCCATCCGAAACACCCTATCATCATCACTCATCTGTCACGACACCAAACTAGAACTAACCTGGGTATGCGTGCACAACCTCGGATTGAAAGAAATATTGGGCATTTGCTACAGGCCACCAGACAGCGATTCATCCTTCTGTAACTCCCTTCATGACGCATTAACGGCGATTAAAAACACATATTTGAATTCGAACATCTTTCTGTTCGGTGATTTAGCTATCGACATATAAACTGGGCTTCCCTCTCTGTATCTAGCCATTCACCTTCCAAAGAATCGAAACAATTTCTTGACTTAACACTGGACTTCAACCTGCATCAAGCCATCACACACCCCACAAGAGGTGCTCACACTCTTGACTTGTTGCTGACATCTTGCCCAGACAACATTCACAGTGTAACTGTGCTTCCGGGCCTCAGCGATCACATGTTTCTGCACAATTGCACGTCATTACATTCAAATAGGCGATCCCCTACGAAAAAATTAATCACTGACTATAAGCGAGGTAACTTCGATTCCATAAATAAGGAACTTTCGTTCTTTTTCACCGACTTCCTAGGTTCTTATCTAATCAACACAGTTCACGAAAACTGGGAAAGTTACAAGTCAACAATGCTGCGACTAAAAAATAAGTACATCCCAACCATTGTCATCAAATCGGATTCCAACAATATTTGGTTTAACAAAAACTTGAAGCACGTTCTTAGTAGGAAACAACGGCTTTATCATTCCGCTAAACTAAGCCAAAAACAAGAAGCATGGGACAGATACCACGCCTGCGCGAGTAAATATTTAAATGAATTGAGTGCTGCGAAAGATAAATTTTTCTCTGTTGACTTGCTATCCATTCTCAGAACAAATCCCAGCAAATTCTGGCGTATCCTCTCCCCTAACATAAATCTAATCGGTTCGATCTTGTAGGACCTGATGGCGAACCAGCTGATACTAATCAATGCGCAAAACTTTTAAATTACTACTTCTCATCTGTGTTTTCGCCTGTCAGCAATTCTACACCCACAGTTTTGCAAACCAATAGTCAAAAAGAAATGCTGGAAATTCAAATTATCCCTGAAGGAATCTCCAAATTAATCAGTTCACTCAAGCTCTCATCATCTGCAGGATGTGACCAAATAAACAGTAAACTACTTAAAAACACTCTATCATTATCAAGCCAGATACTACACCTAATATTTACCCAATCTTTAGACACCGGAATCATTCCTGACGATTGGAAGATAGCCCAAATTGTTCCCATTTTGAAAACAGGTGATCGCGCATGCCCAGCTAACTATCGTCCAATATCCCTTACTAGCATTTCTTCTAAACTTCTAGAGCACATTATATCATCAAGCTTAATGTCCCACTTTGATTCAATTAATTTCTTTTATCCTCATCAGCATGGCTTCAGGAAATCAATTTCATGCGATACCCAGCTGGCAGAGTTCACCCAAGACATTTTTAAGGCCATAGACGATAACCTCCAAATAGATGCAATCTTCTTAGACTTCTCGATGGCATTTGATCGCGTACCTCACAACCATCTGCTTGCGAAACTTTCGTTCCTGGGAATTGCTGCTAATCTGATATGCTGGCTCGAACATTTTCGAAAAGGACGCTCGCAGTTCACATCCGCCAATAACATCCAGTCACCCTTAACAGATGTAACATATGGTGTCCCTCAAGGGGCCGGGTTATCACCATTACTCTTCTTAATATACATGAACGACCTGCCCTCTAATATCCAATGCAAATTGCGACTCTTTGCGGACGATTGTGTCATCTATAATGCAATAAGTAGCCCAACCGATAACCTGACTTTGCAACAGGACCTTGACGTTATTGCATCATGGTGTCAAAAGTGGCAGATGCCTTTAAATCTACTAAGTGCAAATCGTTGTCCTTCACTCACAAACACACCTTGACGAATCACACTTACAGCATTTCATCAGTCCCTATAACCGTTGCAAAATCTTATAAATATCTAGGTGTACATCTCACATCAAAACTTTCTTGGGTCACCCACATTAGAACCATTTGCTCCGACACTTCACGCACACTTGGCTACCTGAGAAGAAACCTGAAATCTGCATCACCTAACATAAAACAACTCGTATATGAAACATTTGTGCGGCCAAAATTAGAGTATGCATCATCCATCTGGCACCCATGGCAATCGTATCTCACCATCGAATTGGAATCAATCCAAAATCGTGCAGCTCGGTTCATCACTTCATGTTACTCAAGAGAAGCCAGTGTCACCGCCCTCAAGCAGTCCCTCCGTCTCTCAACACTAGAATCACGCCGCGTCGTTTCCCGCCTATGCTTACTTCATACATTTTATCATAACACAAGATCACGGCACGCTCTATTAACCGCCCCACTACGAACGTCCTCCCGGCTTAGTAACGGTAACCCGATAACACGCATCAGTGGCCGCATGTCTGCTTACAACAACTCATTTTTCCCCAACGCAATAGCACTATGGAATTCACTGCCTAACGACATCGCTGCATGCACTGATCGCAAAACATTCCGCGAGAAAATAAAAATTCACCTCACATAAATCTTCATCACTTCTGCGCTCTTTGTAGCGAGTATTGCTTGACATATCTTTAATAAATGATGTATCATCTGCTGGGAAACCCTGATATGACTACAACCCCTTATATGTTTGTTTGTATGTTTGTTCTTTTTATTGTTATGCACGTTCCCATCATCGACGTTGTAAACCAATATGCCCCCCTTATGTAATGCCTTCGGGCCTTTAAGGGATCAGTAAATGAAATAAATGAAACATTTTTATGTTTTGCAAGTATTCGCAAAATCGGTAGTTTCGGTAATGAGCCCGAAGACTGTTTTGTTCTTTTCACGAAAACCATCGCAGAACATCAACTTTGCCGTGTGATGCGAAGGGTGAAATCTCCGCTAGGTAGGTCGATAATAGCGTGATGAATCTTCACGTGCCTGCACAGCTCCTCTGCTTCAATGCGCTGGCTGCGCAGAACGATCTGTTCACAGGAGTGGGAGACTGAAATTTATGTACACAAGCTTTTGCACGTAACTCCCTCAATAAAATCTGCGCGCCAGCATATTATCAACAAGAATTTTCTACGCATCGATTGGTCTAACTGCAGCCGCCCACACAACTTATGTCCACTTGGTGAAATACCAGATTGTAATGTCAATGCGCAGTAGCACCCTTTAATGGTGACCCACAATACAGACATTGAAAGTCAGTTTATTGGGCCCAATGATTACTTCGAATTGATTTTCTGCACCATAGAAATAGGCACTCTTCAAATTCTATGCACTTGCATACCTTATTTTCAAAAAGTACTTTTCACCGTAAATAACACAATCAAAGGACATGGGCACAACAAACATGTATAAGAAAAAGCCTCCAAGTTCGACACGACCTTTAATCGAGTGTGAAAGCTCAGAGCAATAACGTTATATACTATACGAAGGGTAGCAAACGAAATCCAGAACCAGTTTGGAGAGTTATGGAATCTTCTCTGTCGTAAAGTGCGAAAACGGTTCGCCTTTTTGCTGCTTCTTCACCATGACCGCCGCCAGGAAAGCAATTGTAAATGCTCAGCTGTCAGAAATGAATCTAAAACTAGCAAGCGACCAAAAATGCAGACTTGAGCTCAATATGAACGAGTACACTTGAGGTGGTGGTGGTGAAAACATTTATTTGGAAGGGGTAGGAGGTATGTTTGGATTAGCCCGTAAGGGACCAATCCTTACAAGCACTAGGAGGAGGTCCCTAGTTTGGGACCCCAGTGGCTGGGGCCGCCGCCCGGGCGCGCCCGACTAAGGCTTGTCGGCCTATATGTCGTGGCAGCCGAGCAGGGTCGCCTCCCACTCATCCCAGTTTCATTTGGGGATGGGGGGACCGGCGCGCCCCGGAGGCAAATAGCTTTCTGGACGCTTCAAACGTTATACGCGTCAAACGGGTATGGAGCTTTAAAGCAGCCTTATACATACCTAAAGTGAGCGCAGCTGCTTCCTTAACAATACCTGTCTCCGCCACTATCCTGTCCCCCGTCGTTCAGACAGCCGCAATCGCCGAAAAGCATAAATGGCAGTTATTTATTTATTTATTTATTTGGAACATACTGCTAGCCTCTTTCGAGGCTAGCAGCGCAATAAACGTCAGTTACGATGTCTGAAGCAAGTACACGCAACAACACGCATATGTAGCAACGAGATTTTCCTTCCTATGGGCACGAGAGCGCTACTGCCGCGCTCACACCCACACCCACAAACACCTACAGGAACACTGCACGCACAAGGCACAAAACGATCACACAATACGGCGACGACCACTCATTAGTGCACGCCGCACTGAATCACTGGTAAACAATAGCGTGAATGCCCCTCAGTGAAGAGCGGCGGTCTTCCAAAGGTGGCGAGCAGTGCCGCAATAGACGAAATGCCCGTGCGGTCGTTGTCGCCAAGCGCTTTGAAATCCGTCCGCGCAACGAGTTTTGCACTTAATTCCACCTTGAGACAAGAGTGAACGGCGGGAACGTCAGCTTGTTCACGCCAGGAATGGGCCCATGTTCGTTCACTCTGGCCGCCAACAATGCCCTCAAGGTTACTTCGAAATCACGGCAATATATGTGCTAACAACGGCTTTGGAATAGCCTGCCTGCCTACAGGGATTTTCAACCTGTCAAACCACTGACTTTTAAAACACCATTGGGGAATCATCGCATGTAACTGGAGTTACCAACTGCGGTTTTTAATGCCGCGGGACCTTATTTGTACAACGTGAAAATTATTTTAACTCTTATGAATCTTGCAAACATTTTTTTCAGAATAATTTGCAAAAAATGCTCACAAGTCCCACCACATTAAATGCAAAATGAGGAATCGAATCTATCAAATTTGCAACGTCACAGTGTCACTCCCAGAAGTACACATATTTGAATAAAAAAGGAGATCATTAAAGTATTTTACACAAATTAACTTATTGTCAACTTTACTCATAATTACGTATCTCTAAATTTCGAGCTTTCTTTTTCTTTTGATATCGGCAAGGTTATGGCGCAGGTGGTAGCATCTCTTTCCTATGCATGTCAAAAGAAGAACTTGAACAAAAGTTTTTTGTGGGTGGAATAAAATATTCCACGCAAAGGCTTGTACAGTTTAGCGAAATGCGCTGGATGCAGCAGAATGAGGGGAAAAGAAACAGTAAATCGTTTATCTACGTCGATTCGCATGCACAACACAAGGAAGAAAGAATTCTTAATCGAAAACCACAAGAAAACAGTCCTCTGACAGCCCACGGCTTTTTAATTCAAAGTTGTGCGATGTCCCCTGAAACCAGGAATTCAGTATGCTATGGTACGCCTGAAGTAGGCAAGGCAAAGAGAAACGGTATGGAAATGTTCCACATGATCTGACTAGCCTGCTGCCGTGGCGCAGCAGGCGTTTCCGATTTACGTCTTCCACGAATGACAAACAACCAATGTCTTGATGAACACAACATATGTCGGGCTACACGACCCTCCACCCCTCTGATTAAAAAGATGGTCAACATTCGACGTATCCATTTAGCAAACGACGAAGAATGATCTGACCACTCTGGCTGCTTTCCTTTGCGCACGACGTGAAGCTACATATTTCGCTATCACACATGGCACACAGAAGTTGTCCCAGTGCTTTGTCGTTTTCTCTTTTACTGCCAGAGAAAAATAAGGTGCGCGCATAGTCACGGCAGCAACTACATACAGAACCACATTAATTTCTGAATGCATTTCAAGATTAAAGAACGGTGGTACATAGTAATAGGATCTTGCAGTAATAATAGTAATAGTAATAGTGCATAGTAATAGGGATCGTCTGCAGGAAGTTGCCCTGTACCTGTGGACACCATATAGTAATAGTAATAGCGGTATATAGTAATAGGATCTTGCAGTAATAATAGTAATAGTAATGGTGCATAGTAATAAGGATCGTCTGCAGGAAGTTGCCCTGTACCTGTGGACACCATATTTTGGCAAGTGTTCCCCCTTTTAGGGTTTATTTTTCACGATCTGTACTCGACCACGGTGCGGCAAAATTAGGCCTAATCTCTAGGCCGAGCTGACGCCTGCGGCGCCGGGCTCTAGTTGCCGTGCCTTGTGGTTGTGGACCTTTGCGAGGCTAAAGATGATGGAGTACTCCATTGAGGGAGAAAGTTCTGAACGCGCAAGATCGCTTCAAGAAGACTGTGTACGGGGACCACTCCGAGAGTAGGCCTACCGAGAAACAGGCGGGCAGCGACGGGCGCCAGATGCACGGAGCAGCCCAAGTCAAGCAGGGGAAAGCGCCTGTGTGGAAGAAACGCGGACCGTTCCTGAAGATGCCAGCCAAGGATTTCAAGGTTGTGTGCCGGCCCAAGAATTGGGACTTGAGCATAGTCACGCCGATGGAGCTCGGATGTGCCCTGAGAGCGGCAGCGGAGCTGACGAACGCGACTGCGGTGGAAGAAGACCTGGTGCGGGTCAATGAAACAAACAACACGATGACGGTGAGCACGCCGTGTATGAATCGTAGTGGGGCATATGCGAATGTCAAGACGCTCAAGCTGGGCGGTCGTGACCTTGAGGTTTCGGCATACGTGGCGGCGCCGGAGAACTCTGTGCGCGGAGTAATTTACAATGCGTACAACGGATGCCCACTGGCATGAGTTCATGCCCACTGGCATAAGTTCACGCAGGATTCTTGAAGAGGAATGAAGACATGGAAATTTTGGATGCCAGACCTTTGGGCAAGTCAAAGGCGATTCAGATCACGTTCGGGGGGAAGCGCGTTCCCCGGCAAGTCATCTATTGGAACTGTCTGTACGCTGTGATCCCATATAGAGAGTTAGTCGAGACCTGCTATAACTGCAGAGGAGTGGGACATCGGGCGGACGTTTGCTATCGTCCGAAGACTAATCTGTGTCGCCGCTGCGGGAAAGAACATCCTGCACCACCGGAGGGAGAGTCGCTGACCTGCACGCCGGACTGCATCGTGTGTGATGGGGCGCACAGCACGGGAAGTCGGAACTGCAAGTTTCGCCTAGCCCGTCAGCAGCCGACGGGTCTGCAGCAGAGCAACGAGGACAAGAACCAAACTGGCAAGGAGGAGCGGCGTTCGAGGCCCAGGAAGCAGTCATCTAACGGTGCGAGAGGCGATAGCAAGTGCAGAAACCGGTCAGCTTCCTTCCCGCCACTACCCGGACCCGAGCCTGGGAAAGGAGGAGGGCAAGGTTCCGGTCATGGAAGTAGCCCAAGTGCCAGGAGGAAAAAGGTGAGCTGGCCCAACGCGGGCTCCCAAAATGAGACTGCTCGAGAGAAGGAGCTACAAAGGCAGGTGCTACAGCAAGCCGAAACTATCAAAAATATGGAAGCTAGGATAGCAGAGATGGAACGCGCGCTTAAAACCGGCAGAGTAGAAAGGGTACAGACGCCGTTTGCCCAGGCCCCACAGCAAGCGGCGCAGGCGAACGCTTCTCGTGTGGACGATAACACAGCTATGGAAGTGGAGAAAGTGGGGAATCAGGGGACGGTCAAAAGGCCACCTCCGGCAGATGTGGGAGCTCATGCAAAGAGCGTAGCAGAAACTTCGGCGGCGGACACGCCGCAGCCAGTAGTTAAAGTCACTTGTCTTAGGAGGGACATGCTTACACTTGCGGAGAGAGTACGAAAACTGGAAGAAAGACAGGATAGGTTGGAAGGTCGGGTCGACAGGATCGAAGCTAGACTAGGCAACATTGAGGAGCGTCTTCACACCTTCACCAATGACATGCGGGGTTTCCAGACCCAGGTAATGAACATGTTTAAACAGCTAAATGCTATGCTAGAGGTTAGATTGCCTCCCGTAGTCGGCCAAGAGCCGATGTTAGTGAACCT